>NC_136957.1:17865722-17900722 GCF_032717465.1 Coenobita brevimanus | reverse complement strand
AGCAGATTTTAGAGGAGAGGCAATACGATCCTTCCAAGATAAATCCCGAGAGAGTGAAACCACAAGCATGTTTGAAGATGATACAGGATTGAGTTGAATATATTTACAAATCAGAGGATACTCTCGAACAATATTTTGATGGGTTGAAAGATGTAAGAACTGGATTTTTGATGCATTAAAAGCAACAAGGTTCCTTATACCCAAACCAGAGTTATGAGTCAAGCCAGATATTAAGTGTACCATAGCCCCATTGCTTGTCTGGTGATGTTACTGCTAAGATAAAACACTGCGTGAAGCTGATGGAAATGTGAAGGGTGGAGTCATCAGCATACAGTATAAGTGGACATGGTTAAATGTACAGCTTAAGAGATCAGATAGATGGAAGAGGGTTGGTGATAGGACAGAGCCGTGAGGGACACCACTATTGATAGCTCTGTTAGAAAGATGGCCACCTATAACAGCAGCTATAGAATGACCAGAAAGGAAGCTAGAGATGGAGACATAGCTAGAGGGATGGGAACCATCAAAGGGCAGTTTGGAAATTAAAGATTTAGACCAGACACGATCTAATGCCTTTGGTGTGTCAAGTGCAATAAGCAAAGCTTTCACCAAAGTCCCAAAAGGAAGATGATCAGGAGTCTGAAAAGAAGGTGAGAATATCGCCAGCAGAGCATTGTTGGCAGAATCCATACTAACGATCGGAAAGGTTGTGATAGGAAAGGCACTTTGATTTTTTTTTGGTTAAGAACAGATACAAAAACTTTAGAAATAAAGGATGTTAGAGCAACTGCGTGATGGTTAGAGGCTGCAAATGGTCACCTTTCTTAAAGACAGGCTGAATCGGACCAAACTTCCTGCATGAAGGAAAGGAGCAAATTGACGGACATACGCAAAAGAGTTTACATAGGCAAGCTGTAAGCACAAAATCACAGTTCGTAGGGACAACAGGAGAGATCCCATTGGGCCCATTATACCTTGTTGGTACCGAGACCAGTGATGGAAGAAAATAAATCAATTGAAAAAATTTCAGTTCAGCCATGAGGAAGCCAGAGGGGGGAAAGTGATGAAGGAACAACACCGGAATCGTCTTAGGTGGAACTGGAGGAGAAGGTCTTAGTAAAGAGTTCTGCTTTATCAGTAGAATAAATAGCTACACAGCCATCAAACAGAAAAAAGGAGGGAAGATTGATGAAGTAAAGTTGTCAGATAGGTTTTTGGCATGGTGCCAGAAAGTATGGGGAAAATTTGAGTTGGAGAGTTCAGGGCATATAGTACGAACGAAATTTTCGGCAGAGTGAACAACAGACTGAGCATGATTTAGGGCAGAAACATATGAGAGACGAGATTCAGGGGTGGGTTGGTTGTGGTTCCTTTTGTAGGCCTTCTCCTTGTTAAGGACAGCATTAGAACAAGCATGTTTAAACCAATTTTTTTTTTTTTTTTTGCATTAGTCTCATGATAAGAGGAAGTAATATACAGTATTCTTCCATACCAAAGAGAACAACCTCCGTAATGTGCAAGGCACACTCAGATGGCTCTCGGCCATGGAAGAAATAATCATTTTAGGGAAAATCATAAAAGTACTGACTGGAGACCTCCCACTCAGCAGCTCCAAAATACCACAGCCACAGCTTCTTGGAAGGGTTCACAGGTCTTACTGGAGCAGGAGCAATAGGGTAGGTTAAGGCGATAAGCTTGCGGTTGGAGGAGCCCAATGAAGAGAAAAGATAAACAATGTAAGCAGAAAGATTAGTTGTAAGGAAAAGGTCAGACATACTGGAACTCACTCCACTGTATTCAGGGATATGGGTAGGGTGCTGCACAGGCTGATCTAGGTCATGAAAGATAGAAAACATATAGGCTTGTTCGCCAGGAGGATCAGTGAAAGGAGAGGAGAGCAAAGGTGGTGGTGAATTCAAATCACATAGAATGGAGATTTCAGAAAAAAGAGGAACTACAGGATATGGTCCCCATTTGAAGAAAAATAAAGAGTTTTTCATTGAAGCCAGAGAGTAGTGAATTTAAAAGATTCAAGTTCAGGAACATGAGAGCAAGATATTTTGTTGTGTACATACACGAGGTCTGTTCAGAAAGTATCTGATCTTAGGCTCTAAAAAATAAATGGCTAACCTGTTGAACTAAGACACTAATCGCCCTCAAAATCAGCCCCCTCTGACTTGACACATATCGCCCAGCATTCTTTCCATTGCCGGAAACATTTTTCAAAGTCAGATTTGGATATCTCCTACTGGTTCTTTGTCGTATTCATCATGATCTCTTCTCTCACCTCAAATAGGAAACCCTTTGACAGAGTTTTGAGCTTGAGGAATAACCAGAAGTCGCATGGAACCATGTCTGGTGAGTAGGGTGCCTGCCGACTCTGCGGGATTTTGAGCTTGGCCAAAAAATTCCTGAATCAGTTGAGAATGGGCAGGGGCATTGTCATGGTGCAGCTGCCAACTTGCCACTTTCAAAAGGACTAGTCTCTTCCACTGAACTGCGTCACAAATACGATGGATAATGTCGAGGTACAATGTTTGTTGACAGTCTGACCTTCTGATGTGTATTCGTTATGCACAACACCACGGTGGTCGAAAAAAAATGTCAACATCCGAGCACATTTCACCTTGTTGCGGAGCTGTTGTGCTAAGGTAGACCATGCATGCTTCCATTGGGACGACTGTGCTTTGGTTTCTGGGTGGTTCTCGTGCACCCAAGTCTCATCTCCACTGATCTTCAGAAAGTCTGGATCTCGATTTGCACACTCCAACATAACTTGAGCAATGTTCATCCAAGATAGAGATCATGACGAATGTGACGGATCTTGAATTTGGCTCACTGTTGAATCGTTTTTTTTTTTTTCTTGGAAGGAACGGTTTTGGGGCTCCTGGCCTTTAGTTCCTTCTTCCTTGTATAGATATAAACATGCAGGAGATACCGAAAACTGGCTATGAAAAATATTTCAGGCAGTGGAAAGAATGCTGGGCTAGATGTGTCAAGTCTAAAGGGGCCTACTTTGAAGGTGATTAGTGACCTAGCTCAAAAGGTTAGCTATTTATTTTTTTAGAGCCAAAGGTTGGATACTTTCTGAACAGACCTCATGCACAACAACCAGCTTTGGCTTTGATGTAAGTATAGAGAAAGTGGGAGGATACAGAGGATCTGCTGTCAGTTGCCTCAGACAGCTGTCTCATTGTGGAAGAGAAAGTGAGGATCAGAGGAATGGAGGTGGTGTTCAACCAAGAGAAAATCAATGGAAAGGCTACATGTGTGTGTGTGTGTGTGTGTGTGTGTGTGTGTTGAGAAATCTGATTTTGACCAAACTTTACAAACGGATTGAATGATAACTAAAGAGTAGACAATCTGTTTTTTAGATCAAGTGGTCAAAGGCCAAGGTCACAAGTTTTGATCAAATTCTGACATATCAAATCAGCTCTAACAATTGTTATCTTTCTTACACCAGCCATGGTGGAATGGTTAAGGCTAAGGTGATCGTCTTCATTTTTTATGGAAAAATCTGGAATTTGTTTACTTTTCTGACAAAATTCCATGATTTCTAGCATCCTTTCTGTCTCTGCATGAAGTGATATCACCTTCAGAAATTTATAAGTGTTTTAAATCTACAATTATGTACACCCATATCAAGCACTCAGGTGCAACTTCATCACTCCTGAATGTATCATGATATAGCTTTGTGCAATATTTACACAGAAATACCTTTTTTTTTTCTTTGTAAATAAATCATCGATTAACTACTCTTTCTTTCGTTATCTGGCATCCTTTTTATTGTCATCAGTTGTATACTTAGTGTGTCAAGATTTTTAGAGAATTTATGTTTTTAAAAAAAGGCACCACTGAAAAGCCCATAAAATTTGCTATAAATCCTCTAACTGAAATGCTTGTGTAATGATATGTTGGTGTACAGAACTTGCCAAATATCCAGGAGACCTGTACAATAGGGATCTTAGATTTTCAACGAAATTTAAAAAATATGTCACTGATATTCTTCTAATGCAAATATCATAAAAATGTATGAGAGAATCTGTAAAGCAACTGTTTATGATTAGTTTGCCACATTGCAAGCCAAATTTTATGCATTTCTTAAAGAATCTATTAATTTCTTATACAGCATTTAGAAAGATTTTGACAAAAAATCTGTAAATAAAATCTTTCTGAATTTGATGAAACTTATACAGAAACACTTCCTCGTAGATGTTAATAACTGATGTAAATTGCAGCCTCCTAGCCTTAACAGTTTGTGAGCAATATATTGAAAGAGACACTGGCTTTAACCCCTTAACTGCGGGGCGTCACTTTCCATACCGCGGGGCGTCACTTTTGTGATTCTGTGTTATTTTGAATTATCCCGGGCTCTCAAGTGGTGGCTTGTATCATCTATCAGTACTGCCAATGTCCAACACTAGTCAGCACTCCAAATCTCATCTGTATTCCCATCCATTGCTGACATTTTAGCGATTTTACCCCCTTCGTGACTCCCCTCCCTACCTGCCCTCCATTACCCTGTCCTCTCACCTCCCATGCCACGTTGCACTATGCAAATTTCCCCTGGATTTTTCCACAGATTTCATCCATTGAAATAAGCCCTATGCCCTATACTTATACAAAATAATATATACCAAAAAAAAATCAGGTAAGTGATAGTGTTATACACCAGGAATTGGCTAATTATCACCTGACAACACCTCATGTGCATTCATTCGCTACATTACCACGGTAATTTCCCCTTTGAATTATGCCTTGTAATCGATGTCTGTAATAAAAATATATATCAGGAAGGAAGGGAGAAGCCTAAGTGACATTTACATTCACCTGGAACTACCTATTTCTTTATGTATTGCCGAGATTTTCTACCTATAAAAAGTTAGCATGTAAGTTAGCAGTAGTCAGCCTCAGTGTCATTGTCAACCCTTCCCTTCTCAGATAAGCCACGGCATTTAGTTCCTTGTCCTCCGCTGTAGTGAAACCATGTCGCACTTGCGCCCCGCCATTCCTGCCGCTTCTGCGCCAATTGCAAAGGGCCCCGTGACCTCTACCCCTAAGAAAAGTAGTGAGGGAAGCAGGAAAGGCCTTAGTGACTCTGCAGTGGCACGTGAACTTGCAGAATTGTCCATGGTGATGATGGACAGTGATTTTGACGATTCGGGTGAATCGTGTGATGAGCCGGGTGAGGTTATCGTGCCAGAAACTGCTACAACGAGTGCTTCAGTGTCAGAAGTAGTCTCTAGCTCCAAGGGAAAGGAGCCGTTAGTGCAGCAAGGCAAGGAATTTGGGAAGGGAGTGAAAAGGCGGCATGTTAGCCCCAGAACAATGCCCCCGCGTGACCCAGCCCGCCATGAGTCCCGAGTGCATTCACCTCCCCGTTCCCCAAGCCCTACTTCACTCATTTCTTCATCATCGTCGGCTGAGTTATCTCCGGAGTCTTCGTCGTCGGAGTCACCACCAGCATCAACAGTGAAGGCAGGCCTTAGAGGAAGAGGTAAATCAAGGACTGTGAAAAATAGTGTAGTCAGTAGGGTAAGGGCTGCTAGTGCTGTACGGCAACCCAGGGTCAGTGCGAGTGACCTTGAACGAGATAAATCTGCCTCACAGCCAACCTCCACCACCACCACCACCACCCGCCCTACACCGCCACGACAGGGAATCCTGGATGCCTTTGCGTGGACGGAAGGGTCAGATTTTGTGCCTGAAAATTTAGTTTTTGATGAGAGCTCCTCCGGAGTTCAGCCTGCCTTCACTATTGACGAAAATGCTGAGTGTGTGGACTACCTTTTGGCCTTCCTAGATGACGAAGTCATGCAGCACATATGTGATGAGACCAACAGGTATGAATCACAACGTGCTGCAAGTGGTACAGGTGCAGCCAAGATGCTACAGTGGTCCATGCTGGGAGTGCAGGAGCTGTATGTGTTCTTTGCCCTCATGCTTCTCATGCCACACTCCAAGAAGCATGAGTTGGAAGAATACTGGTCCATGGACCCCTTACTACCCTCACCCACCTTCAATAAGTACATGGCCAGAGATTGCTTCCAGAACATCATGGGAAACTTGCACTTTGCCGACAACGATGTACCTTCCCAAACCAACCCACTCTGGAAGATCCAGGAGATTCTGAGCAGAATGAAGGATAAGTTTATGTCATTCTTCCACCCCTTTCAGAAGGTTGTCATTGACGAATCCTTGGTTTTGTTCAGAGGACGTCTTCGGTTTGTTCAGTACATTCCAAGCAAACGCCATCGCTTTGGAATTAAGTTCTTTGTACAGTACGACTGTAAGATGGGGTACATCCTTGACTTCGTCATTTATTCAGCCAGCACTGTCGATCTGGATAAAACACACCCCCTTCTCAGGCTGTGTAGTGAAAGTGCTCCTAGAAAAGTATTTTGGTGGGAATCATGTGCTGTATACAGACAACTACTATACAGCACCGAAAATTGCCAAATACCTTTCTGAGCACGGCATTGGCTCCTGCGGCACTGTCAAAAGTAATCGTGCCCACTTCCCCAAATTCAAGGAGGCAGGAACCTCGCAACGACGAGACGTGTACCTACGGAAGTCTGAGAAGATGCTGGCAATACAGTGGCATGACAAGAGGGTCGTGCACATGCTCACCACCGTACATAAGGGGGAGATGACAGACAGTGGGAAGGTCGACCGTAGGACAGGCGAACCTGTGATGAAACCTGATGCTGTGTTGGACTACAATATCAACATGCGGCTGGTGGACAAGTCCGACATGATGATTGGTGAGATCAACTGCCTCAGGAAGAATACTAGGTGGTACAGGAAAGTTTTTCTGCATCTCATAGATATGACGATGCTGAACGCCTTCATCCTGTACAAGATGAAGGTCAAGCCACCCAAGTCCTTCTCCCTGAGGTTGTTCGCCAGGACTTGTGTCCAGCAGCTGCTGGAAAGATATGGTAGGTTGACAGCAGCAACTCCAAGGTGCCATCCAGCAACACTTCCCGACCGACTTGAGCAGAGGGTGTATATGGATCGGCACAGACTTGAGCTTATGACTGCCACAGGGAAAAGGAAGGCTGTGATTGGCAGGTGTCAGGTGTGTGCACAAACCACCCGCCGCACACCTGAGCACAAACGCACCTCTTGGCAGTGCGCTGAGTGCCAGGTTCCCCTCTGTGTTACCTGCTTCTTCGATTACCACAGGCAGAAGCAGTTCTAACAGTGCAAGTGTGAAAGGAGTAGAAAGGTAAATATTGAAAATAGAATAGAAAATGTCAATAGTAATGTAAGTAATTAGTAATATAAGAATATGAGTACAAATAATTTATGTTATAACAGTGAAATTGAATCCGTGGCTCTCTACGTATTTTACTGAATGAAAAATTGAATGACTTCAGTGACAATAAACTAATACGACTGAAGGAAACTTATGGAGAAAGACTCCAGATATATATAAGTGTGATATAGTAATAGAAATATAAAGTGTGAGGGGTTTTATGAATAATAAATGACAGAGTACCAAGAGCGAACAAGCGCAAGTGCGACGATCAGACGAGCTCGTAATTTCCATTGCTTTCACAGTGGGTTTTTTTTTGGAGTATGGATCCCATACTACTTGAAAATCATAGAGTAGTGTTTATAGTGTTTATATCTGGCTGTGGTAATCATATTACAGGTTGTCGGGAAGTGTAAAGTGGAGACTTCGTTACCCAACTTCAGAGGTCTCCACAAGTCCTATGGTAACTGACGAAGGCTCAACAAACATTCCAGGAGAAAGCTGAAGGTATGTGCCATAAGCATATATAATTTTAATAATCTAGGACTAATAACTGATTTTTGGCAAATATTTTTTGAGAGTCTGTCGGAGCCCGAATAACCCCGCGGGACACGCAAAACATTGGTAAACATGCCCGCGGTGTAGGGGTTAAGGCAGGAGTGAAATGTGTTCACTTTCAGAACAATCATTCAAAGGTCAAGGTCATAGAGCAGAGTCGTAGTTCGACACGTGTGTTGCGTGTGAACAAAGTAACAAAATTATTTGGGCTAATTTTTGAACCAAAACTGGTGGATGGGTTGGGGGACAACCAAAGGGTTGACCAATAGTCAGTTGAGAATAAGTGATGAAAGGTCAAGGTTCCATGGCAAATTCCACTTAAAGTTTCAAAGGGTTCAGGGTAAGATGAAATTACTGATTTAAATTTTGTAAACAGTCACTTAACCCATACATGCTGGCATTGTATTGAAGCTGGCGCACTTTCACTACAGGCATTTTCCCCAAAATAGCCTGTTTTCAAACCTTCATATCTGGAATAGTATAGCAGCTAGGGATACAAATTAAAAACCAAATTACACAACAACTCTTCATCTTACAAATGAAAGCATCCCCAGGTCTGCAAGTGGTCAAGTCGATGACTAAAGACGTGAAGAAGATGATCAACTTAGGTGCTTGAAGTGGGATTTCTTTGTTCATGTGTGCATGGCTCCGACTTGTGATAACACTGACTTATGGTCAATGGCTCTCATTCTATTTGTATTTGATATCACATTTACAGTTTAAATGACATATTTTGCATACTTCAAGGCCAACAAAGATATAAAGTTCAACCCAAAACATTTTCTACAGTGTGACTAAGGTTTTCTTTCATTACTGCTAGGGTGACTCAGATATCAACAAACTCAGCTTCATTTATCAGCTTTGAACTTTCTTTATCACTTGTAAAATACAACTATCACTTGCACGTCAAGTAGCCTATCCTTGGATAGAGGCTTAACCCGTCACGTCCCGAGGTTTTCCGCACCTCTGACATCCCCCAGTCCCGAGCCTTTTAGGAAAAATTTTTTTTGGCTCAAACTTCCGCTTAGGTTGAGAAACGAAGGAAAATCATCAAGAAAGGGCTTATCGTGGTCTATAAGTGGTCAGAACAGGTGAGGTCCCCCGCGCCAGGTATCATATTCTTTTATGGACGTGCCAGGCGCTCACGTTTTCTGTGGTAAGGAATTCTGGGAGAAACAACACACAACACCTCTATATTTATTGAATTTGAACTAATAAACAATAACAGTAACAATATAATGGATTTCAGACACATATATATGAAAAATAAGCATTGTACCATCGCGCGAGCATAGCGAGTTAGGTCCGAGTCATAACATGCTATATGCTAAGTTTCTTGTATCAGTCAACATATCATTTTTTCTACTTGTATACTTCTGTTTCAATGACATTTTACCAATTACAACTGTTTCTAAGTGTTTTCAGATGTTTTCATTCATTATGATAACATGCAGCATAATTTTAGCGCACATCAGCTTAGTAAGCGCACTCGCTATGACTCGTATTTCAACATACCCAATTATTTTATCACTTTCCTATTATTTTTCCCTTTACATAGAACCTTTCCTCCACCACTGTAAATGTTTTCAATTTTTTACATTCATTACGAGGGCATTTAGCGATATGCTAGCGCATATTCACGTAGCAACCATGATCTCAAACACTCGTGTTTCATCGTCTTCTTTATTTATTCACTTCAGTTATAATTTCCCACTTACATTACACACGTTTACACCCCTATACTGCACTGTACATACTTACTGGCATTATTTATTCAAGTGAGCGTGAGAATATCGCATGAAAATACCCTCGCAATGAATGTTGCGACCAACATAATACTCACACACTTATATACTAATTCTTCACATATATTACACACTTTACCACTTGTTGCCTTCTATTTTCACTATTACGGGCCTTATTCATTCAACTGAGCGTCAGGATATCGCATCTCTATACACACGCTATGAATATTTGACTTAGAATATATTTCAGCACTTACAATAATTTGAACTTATATTATACCCGTAAGCATTTTCAGTAATAATAATTATATAATTACGGGCCGTATTTATTGCACTGAGCGACAGAATATCGCATCATAAAACCCTCACTATGTATGTTTCCACTTACAGCATATTTATACACTTACATACAATTTTTGCACTTCTGTTTTACCCGTATGCACTTTATACTAATATTTGGAGATCAACATGACTGCTAATTTCACTGAGCATCTGTCTGTCGCATATACTTCATAGATTCAGCGTCCTGTTGCGTTCACACCATATCAGAATTGCATCAACGTGTGATATTCGCTGAAACATGGGTGAATACAGAGCCCCACGCCACACTCCACGCACTCATAGCGGGTGTCCTTCCTCTGTGTCGTGAGTCTCACCCGGGAATTGCTACACACGTGACACCTGCGTTGGGGCCTAGGTCTGCTTGGCTGGGGAGGGATAGAAGTGGGGAAATGGCGGCCGGATATTCTCAGGGGAGTTTGTGCAATAGGGGCAGTGCGGGTGCGATGTTGGAGCCTTTCTACAGCACAACGTGCAAACATCTCTCTTGTGAGCTCCCTTACAAGCCCTTCAAAGGTTTCCTGAACTCCTGTTGTCATGGCGTGAAGGTGGTGGCAATTCAGAGCAGTGATGTCTAGCAAGTGAAAGAACGGTTTCTTATACCACTTCATCGTGGTCCTGGCACACTCTACCGTCTGACTGGTCCACGAGGCTCATGTTTATGTTATAGTCCATGACACATTCAGGTTTCCAAATGTGACGCCTGTTCTTGCTACGATAATCAACTGAATCAATACGATGCATCAAGGGGCAGTGAACTGTTGACAAGAGGCTTACTTCTCTATTGTGGTTCCACCCAGTTGCAAGGATGTTGCTGGCTTTGAAGAAGACAACCTCATTCCTTGCAAGTTTCCGCCCTACCTTGGCCATGTGACGCCGGTTCACCTTCACGGTTCCACAGACTCCCGTTCCATGCATGTGAAGATAATGAGCGAGAAGAGGGCTAGTGTACCAGTTGTCCAGGTAGAGGATGTGAACACGATGAAGGTAGTCTTTTATCATCGTCTTTACCACTGCTCCCGACAGTCCAATACTTCGATCTTCTATTATGTCTGTCTGTGCACCGGTGTACAAGACTATGTCTTGCACGTATCCAGTCCTACAGTCGCACATAACAAAGATCTTGAACCCAAAACGGAGCCTTTTGCTGGGTATATACTGCCTAAATGAAATATTGCCTCTCCACAACACTAGACTCTCGTCTATGACGAGATCTCTATAGGGATTGATTGAGGAACGAAAAGTTTGCCTCAGGTGATCAAAGACCAACCTAATTCGCCTCATTTTATCAGTTTCATTCGCATTTGCAGGATCATGAGCATCATAGAAATGGACGCGACTTAGAATTTGTTGAAACCGATTACGGCTCATCACTTGCCCAAATATTGGGGTAAACATAACAGGGTCCCTTGTCCAGTAAGCAGGAATTCTGTTCTTTCGCATAATACCCATCAAAAGGACCAGGGCAAAAAATAGGAACATTTCTGAAAGGGAGACAGAGTAATCATATATGATAGAATGCCTACTCCTTGTTCCCAATCTTTCACTCTCAAGGGCTGGGTGCTTGCAAAAAGGTTGGTTTGGTATACAATTTGCTTCACAAATGCCTTACTAAAAAACAGGTGGAAAAAATCCAACCTGGTGGAATTACGGTGAATTCCGGGAGCAATGCAGCCAGAGCGCCTCTGCTCAGTGAAGGGGTGGATGAGGGGAGAAAAATCAGGGTACTCATTTATGATAGAATGCCTACTCCTTGTTCCCAATCTTTCACTCTCAAGGGCTGGGTGCTTGCAAAAAGGTTGGTTTGGTATACAATCTGCTCCACAAATGCCTCACTAAAAAACAGGTGGAAAAAATCCAACCTGATGGAATTACAGTGAATTCCGGGAGCAATGCAGCCAGCACGCCCCTGCTTAGTGAAGGGGTGAATGAGGGGAGAAAAATCACTCCCATCCTCCCAATTCCATCCCACAAATCCCTCGTCCCCTTCATCCCCATCACCGCCTTCGTCTGGGTGGGGAGGAGATCCTGGTGGGGGAGGTGGGGGAGAAGGAGTGCGGAGGGCTTCCCCACTGTCACTCCTCTTCCCTCTGTTTTACCCTTTCCCTTTCCCTTACCCTTACGGCCTTGAGGAACATTAGGGGGCTGTGGGGATGAAGTAGTGGAATATTGGGGAGCAGAAGACATGCTGGCGAGTGGTTCCTCCCCACCTTCCCCCTCCCTCACAACCCCACATGATACTGAACGCACCCGCACTCGCCCACGTGATACACTACACCGCCTCACACTACCTAGGGAGAGCAATGACTCACTCACGTCACTCTCACTTTCCCTAATCCTCCCTGTACTTTCCCTTTCACTCCCCACTCCCTCCACGGCACTTCCTAACTCCCCAAACAAAATACTAGGCCCATACCTGCTCGTCCGACATGGTGTGCGCTCTGGGCCACAATGAGTGATTACCTCACGTCCATACCACGTGGCAGCACGTCTCACGACTCCATCCTCGTCCTCGTCCTCGTCATCGAAATCTGGTTCCAAATCACTTTGGGGATAGGCATAGGATGTTGCACGTGGCTTCTTGGCCTGCTGCCCCTCTCTATCAGCACGGTGAGTCACGTACTGCCGCTTCCTGGGAGACAGAACTTCCTCGTCACTGCTGGTGGTTTCTTCCTCCTGTGGCTGCACATAATCTTTATCCACAAGCTCATCGTCCAGTGGGGAATCACTGTCGCCTGTAAAGGCGTCCAGGGCGGCTTGAATTTCGCCCTCTGAGAGACCTCTCTTAGCCATGTCTGAGCAGGACCGTTGCTACCAGGTGAGTGGACGAGTGACAGGTTAGCGCGGGTCATGCGGGGTGGCAGGTAGGGGAAGGTCATGTGAGGATACGTACCGCAATTCAAGCACGAAATTTGAAAATTGTCGAAATTATGCACTTTGCAATTGCATGACGTACCGGTACATCGCCGGGACTGGCAAATGCAAATTGTTGCAACGTACCCATACGTCGATGGGACGGGGCAGGTTAAAAGGGGTGGATGAGGCAAGTGGCCATGGGCAGCAGGGATGGAATCAAATGAGGAGGAGCCTGAAGACATCATCATACACCTGGCAAAGGCATGGGGCAGACTGACTCATGCTTGTGTGCAGTGGCAGGAGTCTCTTGCCTACCTTAGTGAAAAGATCAAATGGCAGCCAGTTCATATGATGGCGGGAATACATTTGCGGCTCCTTCCATCACCCGGTGGTCCCCAGCCACCCATTTTGTAGTGGCATATGCCATTTCCCAGTGGGTGGGCAATTAACGTCAATGCCAAAGGATAACATGAAGTGTCTATGTAATGTAACAAGGCCATTGTACAGTTTAGATCTGATTTAGATCAGGTTAGAATGAAAGGATTCAGTATGGGGAAGCAGTGGCTCAATTGGTAGAGAGGTGACCTGCAGTCCTACCGGACCCAGGGTCAAATCCCCGATGGGGCAGGAAACAGTTTAAGGCTTTGAATTTCATAAAATCAAACATTATTAATCTACCCAAACCCCCGCCGACAAGTAAAAATACCCTCGCTAATACCAACACACCAGTCTTGTATGAGACAGCCCTAGCATGTATTCAATATGGATGGTGGGTGTTGGTGCCGAAATGGTGACATGTAGAGGTGTATGGTATGTATTAGGACTACTGGGCTTAGGGAGCAGGCTCTGAAGCCAATGCCCAGAGTCGGACACATTAAATAGAAAAAAAAATGGCAAAGTTCAAGTTCATGGGGCAAAGTCAATAATCATCTCTTACGTCAGAGTCCTTGTTGGCTGGCACGAGTATTGCTTCTCTCTCTCTCTCTCTCTCTCTCTCTCTCTCTCTCTCTCTCTCTCTCTCTCAGTGATCTTTGATTTCATTATTCAGGCTAATCTCTCCCCCTCACTCTCTCTCTCTCTCTCTCTCTCTCTCTCTCTCTCAGTGCTCCTTCATTTCATTATTTAGGCTAATCTCTCTCTCTCTCTCTCTCTCTCTCTCTCTCTCTCTCTCTCTCTCTCAATTCTTTCTCATTTAATTTGGTATTTCTCTCTCTCAATTCATTATCATTTAAATATGTAATTCTCACTTCCTTCTCTCTCTCTCTCCCTCTCTCTCTCTCTCTCTCTCCAATGTTTCAAAATTTCACCGACATTCCTTCACCCTATGCAGAGTATAGAAAGGTATTCGGATATATCTATAAGAGTTTCTTATTATATGGAGGGTAAATTTGATAGTCTGTCAATCTGTCTATTGCCAGACGTCTTAATCCCGTACGGGGTGGCCACAAACAAATCGCCTCCACGTCACCCTTGTTCCCCCGCCATTTCACTGCCCTGCTCCCAACTCACACACCCCTCTCTCATATACCTCTCCACTCCATCCCTCCATCTCATCCTCGGCCTCCCCCTCCCTCTCCCCCCTCCACCTTACTCACATACACTCTCCTCGTCAGTCTCTCACCCTCCATCCTCTCCACATGACGAAACCACCTCAGTGTGTTCCTCCTAACGCTTCCTATCACATCCACATCCACACCAAAACGCTTCTTTATATCCCCATTTGTCAGCCTGTCTCTCCATGTGACTCCACAGGCTCCTCTTAAATAACTCATTTCCACTGCTCTCACTTTTGACTTGTGTCCTTCCAACAACGTCCAGGCTTCACTTCCATATGTTGGAGTTGGTATCATAATACTGTCATGTAGTATCTTTTTCACTTCCATGCTCATTTCCCTGTTTCTTGTCACTGCTTTCAAGGAACCAGCAACCTTTCTTCCTTGTTGTACCCTTTCAAGCACTTCACCCTCAAAACTTCCATCCTTACTCATCACACTCCCTAAGTACTGAAACGTACATTTTCCACATGTGATAGACATTATAATTAATTTAGAATCTGCAATGCTGCAAACTCAGCGATGTGTTACAACCACTGAATGCAATAATGTCTTGGACATACCCTGTATGCCCGTCTCGACATATACTAATAGACTACGGAAATGGTAAAATGTAGCATTTTATTCAAGGCATATTAGAGAAGGTGGATGTTAGCAACCTGCCTTAGCAACTTTAGCTTCCAACATGTTGAGAATTAGTAATGCTGGTTAAAAGTCTAAATATGATGGTCAATGCCTAGGCCAGCCGTCCGAGCAAAGATATCCCTCTCTCCCTCATACTTCCCACCCTCGTCTGGCTAAGTCCTTGGCCTCACACCACTGTTTCTGCACGCGCGTTTCGGGTATTGGGGCACACCCGTACTGAAGCACCTACCATATCATTTCGGTTTGGGATAATCATAATACTGTACTTGGTTTCATAATTTGGAACATAAAACAAGAACCACTGGTAATAACATATTGTCATCTGCTATTTGTCTGTCATGACTGGAGATGTGCAGACAGTTCAAAACTCCGAATGCCACACATTTACCCCAGTGAGATTCGACGTGTGTCTGCATTACGATATTTGATTTCCCTACAGTTTATTATTTCTGCTATTACATATAACTCTGTATGGTACATTATGAAAAAAAAAATAAACTTGAGAGCAGGACTGGTTGCGCTTCAAAATTAATACAGAATACTGTACGAAAGTCTATTATCCTCCTCATGACGTAAGTGCTTCATGATTTGGTATTCAGCATCCGACTGTAACTAAACCTCATGCATAAATCAGTCTCCAGAGCCAGTTAAAGTTTCAGTAACACGGTATATCTAAGGGTATGTCCACATTGCCGAATATTCCGTAACTTTGTGTTACGGTACAAGGTTACAATAACATATTATGCTATGTTTTGAAACAAGTCTGGAACATTTATGGAGTTTTGTAACCAGGCCACAGCTACCACTAGGTGTGTGGTAAGGTTCCTGACAGTGTTCCAGAACGTGCAGCAACTTCGGGTAACCTTGTTTTTGTAATATGTCACTGTTACGTAGGTTAAGTGACCTTGGTGTGGACGTGCACAAACAGTGTCTGTGTTTACAGTTCCGACACCCCGGCAAGTCAAAGAGGATATTTGGAGTGGGAGGGGAGGGGTAGGTGTTCAGATAGCTGGCCAGAATTATTTCACCCTGCCTTGGGTTCCGTATAGTATGTTGGTTAAGTCTCCTTTATCTCATTCATTACACACGCAGATTACAATGCCTAGACGTAATTTTGCTTCTCATCTCTGGCTCTATCTATCGTTAACGTTTGTTGTACAATTTTGAACAATATATATATATATATATATATATATATATATATATATATATATATACCCTTTGTTCTGTGTACCACTCCCTGCTGCGGGTGTGCATAAAAGACCTCTACCCTTTACTTTTCTGTAACACTCTCTCTGAAGATGTAACATAGGAAAGTACTCACTGTTTCTCCTTTCATTTCTCCTGTGGTTATTTTTGCATACACACACACACACACACACAAACACACTATATATATATATATATATATATATATATATATATATATATATATATATATATATATATTGCTATGGAAGAGAGAAAGATAATGTACACTTTAAGTGAGAATACCAATAATCACAAAATCACTACTGTCCCGTAAAGTTCCATGTTCAAAAGAAAAGAGTTAGGTAAAATTACAAGTTAAAGTTTAATGCTCAAACTAACAACAAAACATTCAGGACTCATAAGGATAATGTAATGGCAAAAAAAAGGTTAAATATATGGTTAACTCCAATAGCCTCTATTAATACGAAATTAGCAAGTGTAAATTTATCTAAGTCAGCCCTGATAAAATGAGAAATCCGGATAATACTCAGTGAATGCAAGATATATTATTACAGATACAAAATATTATCAAAAATGATTGACATAAAAATACATGAATCACAAAAACCTCACTAGACCTACGAATCAACACCTTATGCTATACAGTACAAGAAAAAATGCAATAACACTTATACTCAAATTACACAGCAGTTAGATGGCTGGAGACTTCCTGAGCACTCGCAATAATAACAACTGTACAGGGGAGGACAGAAATGTGAGCAAAATGAGGAGTAGATCTAAGTGGCAATAATGCAGAGACTGAGCTCATTATATAGGGGCCGGCAGAGCTTGATACAACTTGTAAGAAGGACGCGCAAATGAAGCCATGGGGACAAAGAGTTGACAATCCTGCTCTGAACAACAGAAAGAACGACTTACTCTACTATAAGCGAGGAGAGGGGGAGTGAGGTAGAACACGCTCCTGATCAAACATGCAGCATACTGTACGTTAGAATTACACAAGGGATGATGAAATCATAGGCTATGTAACACCTTCCCACAAAGAAAAAGAAATTTACAAAGGAAATTTCTAATTACTCTAAAACAATCTGTCTAAAGTCTAGATAAGCAATCTGCAATAACATTTTCTTTCCCCTTGACGTGTTGTATGTCTAATGAACACTCCTGAAGAAGTAGACTCCATCTTGTCAATCTCTGATTTTTATCTTTAAACTCACTAAGGAATTTCAGTGGGTTATGATCGGTATAAATGACTATGGGGTCAAAACCAGAACACAAACAAAATGAAAAATGCTGTAAACCCAAAATCAAGGCCAAAAGCTCTTTCTCAATAGTTGAGTAGTTCTTTTGAGGTGGAGTGAACTTCTTACTGTAATAAGATACAGGGTGTTCAATACCCTGATCATCCTCTTGCAGCAAAACAGCCCCAGCTCCTGTATCACTTGCATCAACAGCCATCTTAAAAGGCTTAGCAAAATTTGGAGTAGCGAGCACTGGCTGACTTAATAGGATAGCTTTAAGTTTGCTGAAAGAGGATTCACAGTTATCGGTCCAGACAAATTTAACTCCCTTTTTCAGTAGATCTGTAACTGGTGATACAAGAATTGAAAAGTTAAGAACAAATCTCCTGTAATAACCTACCATTCCCAAAAATCTTTGTAGCTCTTTCCTACTTTTAGGTCTGGGAAGATCACTTATAACCTGAACCTTAGCTGCTGCTGGTGCAACAAGTCCATCACCAATTACGTACCCAAGGCACTGAACTTTAGCTTGACCAAACTCACACTTTGATAAATTAGCTACAAGATTAGCCTGAACCAAACGCTCAAGAAATTTACTGACATGGCATAGGTGATCTTTCCAGTTGTCACTGAAGATTACAACACACCCTGCCAAACCCTCTGTTACAACATCCATGAGCTTCTGAAATGTGGCTGGTGCATTCTTCATACCATATGGCATTACAGAACATGCAAAAGTCTTTCCTAGTGTTACAAAACATAAGATCTCCCTAGCACGTTCAGTCATAGGTACTTGCCAGTATCCCTTTAACAAATCAAACTTACTTATGTACCTAGCCTTTCCGATCTTGTCTATGCAATCTTCCACGCGAGGGAGAGGGTAAGTGTCTGTTTTGGTTATCTGATTAACACGTCTGTAGTCGGTGCAAAGCCGCAGTGACCCACCTGGCTTAGGGACAAGAGTGACAGGAGAACTCCACTCGCTCTGACAGGGCTCAATCATCCTGTGGTCCAACAGGTAGCCAAGCTCCTTCTGGATGAGAGGAACTTTCACTGGGTTCACACGGTAAGGAGGCAGTTTAATTGGCTTTGCGTCTCCAACATCGACATCATGCATCAACACAGTGGTTCTTCCTGGAGTGTCACGGAACACTTGTGGGTACTCCTGCAGTAATGCCGAAAACTCCTGCCTTTCCTCGGGAGCTAGATGAGAAAGCTTAGTCTGGAGATCATTCATGATATCAGGATTCTTCCCCAAACTATCACTCAGGCTCATGTTGCATGGGAGAACTTCACTTGCAGACTCGGGTGGAACAGCTACAGTGCAGACTGGGTTATTTTCGTCCCGCCTGTGATATAACTTTAGCATGTTGATGTGACATGTGACAAAGTTGCTTGTTCTTTCTACGATTTGGTGTGGCGATGACATAGTTGACATCACTGAGTTTCTTCTCCACGAAATAAGGACCACTAAACTTGGCTTGAAGAGGTTGCCCATGCACCGGTAGCAGAATCAAAACCTGATCTCCTGGCTGAAAGTGGCGTAACCTGGACTTCTTATCATACCAAGTCTTCATCTTCTCCTGAGCAGCTCCTAAATTCTCTCTCGCCAGCTGTAAAGCAGTGGACAGCCGTTCTTTGAACTTCATCACATACTCCAGCAGGTTGACGTCATCTTCCTCCGACAGCCAGCATTCCTTGAGTAACTTAAGCGGTCCTCTTACTTTATGGCCAAACAGTAGTTCAAAAGGTGAGAAGCCAAGTGATTCATTTGGAGATTCTCTTGCGGCAAATACAATGAATGGAAGACCTTTATCCCAGTCTTTCTGATGTTCCAAACAGTATTTCTTGAGCATCGATTTGAGTGTTTGATGATATCTCTCCAACGCTCCTTGGGTCTGGGGATGGTAAGCTGAAGACGTGATCTGGGTGATGGCCAACTCTTTCAGAGGCTGCTTGAAAACATTTGACATGAAATTACTTCCCTGGTCTGACTGTACCTCCTTGGGCAGACCAAACTTGGTGAAGAACCCTAGCATTTCCTTAACCACGTTCTTTGCTGAGATATTTCTAAGTGGAATGGCTTCAGGATAACGAGTAGCCATATCAATCAGGGTCAACACATAAGAAAATCCTAAAGAAGTCTTAGGAAGAGGGCCCACAATATCCACCAACACACGGGTGAAAGGCGCCTCAAAAGGAGGAATGGGAACTAGAGGTGCAACCTTTTCGGTCTGATTACACTTCCCCACAACTTGACAGGTGTGACAAGACTTACAATACCAGGAAACATCCCTGAAGATACCTGGCCAGTAGAAGTGTTTCAAAATGCGTGCCAGTCTTCCTCACTCCAAGGTGTCCTGCCAAACTGGAATGATGAGCCACTCTAGTGATATCCTGCCTACAAACACGAGGGATGACAACTTGATGTACAACCTCCCATTCACAGTCGGCTGATGGTGATGGGGGTCTTTACTTCCTCATAAGTACTCCTGACTTTATATAATAACAGGTAGAAGCACCAGCTGACTCTTCCTCACTGCAAGGAGAGATAGCTAGACCTTTCAACTCAGGGTCAGCAACCTGCAACTTAACCAACTCTTGACGAGACAAATTATCAACACTACGGGGTACTGCCTCATCTGGTGAGTGGTCCAAATCAGCAAGAAAAGTGTCAGCTAGGATAACATCATCATCATCATCATTATCCTCTAAGTCACCAGTAACTTTAGACTTAGCCCTAGTGACAGCACATGCAGGGAACACATCAGGGACATCACAATCCTGGGCCGCAGCCACTGGCTCACTAGACAACTGAGGAGCTGGACACACTTGACTTCCACCAATATCATTTCCAAGTAAGAAAGTTACACCTGACATTGGGAGTGTCTCAACCAACCCAACAATAACGGAACCATTAACAAAACCAGACTCTAAATTCACTCTGCACAGAGGGACAGAGAAGTAATTATTCCCTACACCTTGTAAGATTACAGTTTCATCAGAGGAATTAACATTAGAGCCTAGAACACTGGTCAGCATAAGGATTCGTAAGCACCTGTATCACGATATATTTTAACTGATTTCCTGTCATTACTGTCCGGAGGACTGACAAAACCTTCAGACAGGAAATTAGCACATGAACTCTTGAGAGTGTCACCCACGTTACTGCTCAAAAGAGGAGCTCCATCATGAGAATTTAATTTACCCCTCAAAGCAGGTTCAGTTAACGCAGTTAAAGAATTCTGGGAACTCTCAAGGGTGGACACTAGACCAATTGACTGAATATTTAAAGACTCCTTTTTGTTCACATCACGCTGTCTCCTGAAACATTTCTCCGTAGTATGACCAAGCTTACTACAATAAGTACATTTACTTTTCTGAAATCTAGAGGTGAAGCTGGTATTTACTTCCTGAGAAACATCACCTTTATTCTTTTTCCTGTTACCTGTACTCTGAGTAGGGCAACGTACTTACTCTCAGCTTTCCCTTTTTCTTTAGAATATCTCTTGTGAGTGAGAACATATTCATCAGCTAAAACTGCAGCATCAGACAAATTATCTATTCTTCTCTCGTCAAGATATAGGCTTACATCCTTATTAATACACCTTTTGAAGTCCTCCAGCAAAATCATCTGCTTAAATCTGTCAAAATCAGAATCCACATTCTTAGAATTTAACCACTGCTCTAACAGATCTTCTTTGATTTTTGCATACTCAACATGGGATTGCTTATCTTGCTTATAAGTTGTCCTAAATTTTACTCTATAGGCTTCAGGAACAAGCTCATAGGCCTTAAGAATCAAGCTCTTAACTACATCATAATTATCAGATTGATCCTGAGACAAAGATGCATAAGTTACTTGAGCTTTACCGGTGAGAACAGTTTGAAGGAGTACTGGCCAATACTTTTTGGGCCAATTAAAACCTGTAGCTACCCTCTCAAACAACTGAAAATACTTTGTTAAATCAGATTCATTAAAAGGAGGGACAAGTTTAACATTTTTAGCCACATCAAAATCATCAGAGCTAGATGATCCAGTTCCACCTTGTTTCATGCGATACTCATGGTCTGCCTGAATCCTAGCTAGTTCAATTTGTGCCTGAGCCTGTGCCTGTGCCTCCTGAATACGAGCATTTGCCTGAAATTCAGCCTCCTGAATACGAGCCCGAGACTCCGCCTCCTTTGCCTGAGACTCAGCCTCCTTAGCACGAGCCTGAAACTCAGCTTCCTTAACACGAGCCTCCTGCAGAGCTTGCTGTAACTTAGCAATTTCAATCTGCGTTTGCTCATTTGGGGGAGTTACATTAAACAAGCTTTTATTAATCATGCCAACAATTTGATCTTTAGAATGATGAGAGTGAACTGCAATTCCCAATTGTTGAGCAACAAGCTTAAGTTCATTCTTTGTTCTGTTTTCTACATCACACACTGTTTGCACATTTGACAAAAAATCTTTGGCTTCATCAAGTGTTGTAATAGTAGACATTATGAATAAATCACAGTCGCAAAATATCAAGCAATATCCTTATGATAATATCCTGAATATCCTGATAAGAGGTCGCCAAATTTATGTTACGGAACAGAGAAAGATAATGTACACTTTAAGTGAGAATACTAAAAATCACTACTGTCCCGTAAAGTTCCAGGTTCAAAACAAAAGAGGTAGGCAAAATTACAGGTTAAAGTTTAATGCTCAAACTAACAACAAAACATTCAGGACTCATAAGGATAATGTAATGGCAAAAAGAAGGTTAAATAGATGGTTAACTGCAATAGCCTCTATTAACACGAAATTAGCAAGTGTAAATTTATCTAAGTCAGCCCTGATAAAATGAGAAAACCGGATAATACTCAGTGAATGCAAGATATATTATTACAGATACAAAATATTATCAAAAATATGACTGACATAAAAATAATGAATCACAAAAACCTCACTAGACCTATGAATCAACACCTTCTGCTATACAGTACAAGAAAAAATGCAATAACACTTATACTCAAATTACAAAGCAGTTAGATGGCTGGAGATTTCCTGAGCACTCACAATAATAACAACTGTACAGGGGAGGACAGAAATGTGAGCAAAATGAGGAGTAGATCTAAGTGGCAATAATGCAGAGACTGAGCTCTTTATATAGGGGCCGGCAGAGCTTGATACAACTTGTAAGAAGGACTCGCAAATGAAGCCATGGGGACAAAGAGTTGACAATCCTGCTCTGAACAACAGAGAGAACGACTTACTCTACTATAAGGGAGGAGAGGGGGAGTGAGGTTGAACACGCTCGTGATCAAACATGCAGCATACTGTACGTTAGAATTACACAAAGGATGATGAAATCATAGGCTATGTAACAATATATATATATATATATATATATATATATATATATATATATATATATATATATATATATATATATATATATATATATATATATATATATGTATATCATGTGTGTGTACAAAAAAAAGTGTGTAAAAGTGTGCTGTGTGTGTGTTTTCGTACACTGACGAACGAGGTCTATAAGAGCCCCGCCTGTTATGTTATCAAATGTAGAAAATAATCAGCGTTCTGTAAATGGTCAACTTTGCTTCACGCTGAGGGTGGAGCACAAGGGTTTTTGGTTGTGGTTGCAACCAGCTGTCGCTATACTGTACAGTACATTGCCACTGAAATAAGCTGAAAATTCGCCGGCCGAATACCACACTTGGGTCATTTGCGAGATGCTACAAAAAACATCCAAAGCCACTGCAACATTACAATTACACTTATACGCTACAAGCACTCTCTCACCCTAGGGGCATAGATATCTCTGCTAGACAGCCTAAGCCAACTTGGTACAGAGGCGTACACTCGGCTGTATCGCAGAGAGGCGCTTCGCCCCCGGGATAGGCCTGTCCTGCAGTGGACCCCATTAATCAAGTGCAGATGAGATTATATGAAAAGAATATATATCAGGTATATATATATATATATATATATATATATATATATATATATATATATATATATAAGGAAGATGAAATAGTACCTTGTGTGATGTGTGTTTATTTATGTGTGAATGTGTGTGTATCGGTCACAATAATTCTCCTCTAGGCCATCATTAAAGGATGTCAAAAAATATGATATCCTTAGATGTTCCCAGTTACAGTAGCTTCAGCATCAAGTAATGATATTTATTGTATTTCAACCAAGTGAACATAGAACTGAATTCATCTCGTAGAAAAAAGTAAAGGAAAATTTAATATGTAGCATGTGCCTTACCATGAGTGTAGAGCCATATAAGTCGGCAGTCAGGTAATACTTTGTAGCAATTCTTCACCTAAACGTGAATCAAATCCCTGTTGAAAACCTTAAAATGCATCGACGATATTGGTTTATCACACAAGTCCTCAAAATTATGTTTTTTAAAATGTCAGAGCACTGAGATAGACATAGTCAAAGACACCCAGGGTTGGCTTGCGAGGGTAAGAGGTGAAGTACTCTGCTACTGCTTGATGTGTCGTCACGGGAAAGACTGTGTCAATGGAAGAACAGATGCACTTGTATACATTGGGTGGCCTGAGGCCCTTCAGCATGTGTTCAATATGGATCGCTGAATAGCCAGGTTTCGATAAAGGAAGATCCATTCGTGTGTGACCTGTCCACGATGTATCGAAATCCTGGGCCTTTTAGAATGCAGGTTTCATCTATGGTTTGGACCAGCATAAGTAGAATTACACACTACTACACTTACACACTTGTACACACACCGATGACACACAGAGAATCGGATGCTGTCCTTGATCAGTTTGAAGTGGTCAGCTATAGCACTGATGATGGTTTAAATACTATCCTCAGTGATTATCCATGTGGATAAAATTCAGCTGATATAATGCAATGATTTTATTCTTTACCCAAAGGAACGAGGTCCTCTTTAAAAGGGGTTACATAGAATGAACAAGAGCTTTAGACAGAAATAATTTTAATGCTTATTAATATCCAATATGAGCATTTCCAAGTGTGTCCAGGACAGTTGACCACGTTTTTTATACCATATATACCTGACTGTTGACCTATATATATAAATGGTAAGGCACATCCTATATCCATATATTTTCTTTTTCTATATTTGTTTCCTTTAATGAAATTCAATTGTATGTTCACTTGACCATTGAGAAATCTAAATATCATTACTTATTCTCTTTGGCTTCAAATCTAAGATATCACCCATTTTTTGGGAGGCTGATGATGGCCTTCCTAGAGTAAAGCCGAAATGCCTTCCCGATAAAGGTAATTGAAGATGTTCATCCAAGTTGCTGGGGACGGTTCATCTTCCGTTATTAGACTCGCTGTCCCACCTGGAGAAAGTCATTGCTTTATATATATATATATATATATATATATACCCACACCCAGTAATCCCCAGTACTATCCGGACACCCACTTTCCGGACATGCCACCACTTACTGGATATGTGGTGGAGCGCTATTTACGGACCATCCTATATAAATCGCGTCCAGGCTAAAGGGGTTACGGTAATAAAGGACAAATGAACGACCAATTCATTCAGTCCCATAATTTGAACTTGGCGCATCAGTGGCATGGCGGCTGTTGCTATGTTTTGCGCGCGATCCTTTTTTTTTTATAAACCAGAGCGCCCCTGCATCCTCCCCACTTACCACCCGTCTCTTGATCACTTGCACGCTCGCGAATATACTGGCTCTGCCTCAAGTGCTCGCTGTGTGTGTGTGTGTGCTTACCTGCTGCAGGCTCTCTGTGCTGCTCTCGTGCCTCTGTGTGTAGTGTGCGTAATGATGGCCCCAGCTCTAAGTCCTTTGATGATCTTGTGCTACTGAGAGTTTACTGCTGGAGAAGAAGAGGGAGATATGTGGACAAGTGTGTGATGCGTGTGATGTGTCATCCTCATGCATCCTTCATGAATTTAACCTGGCTCTAAGTCTCCTTTGTCTGACATCAAGATGATCCCGAAACAAGACTCAAGCAGTACAATGGCTGAGTTCTCATCGAAAGCAAATGCAGAGATTGTTGGAGAGGAAGGATGTTTACTAACCCAAAGTGTGCTGAAGTCAACCGCTCCACATTGACCTTTGGCCTAATCGACAACAACGATGAAAGGTGTGCTGAAAGTGCGTGGCACAGAGCTGAAGGCTGCTGCTGAGAAAGATCACAAGGCTTCACGACGCCCTAGACTTATCAACAAGAGCATCTGAGGGATATGGCTCTTCGTTGCTCAAGTTACAACATGGCTCATCAACTGTAAGTCTCATGACGAAGCCTTGACGCCAATGAGGATGTGATAGAGGTCCGAAGCAAATGACACCAGGTGAAAGCAACAAATTATGATCACTGACAGGGAGGGCCACCTCTCGGTCAAGTCTACAATGCTGACGAAGACTGGTTTAAGAAAGTTCTATCAGTAATTTTACAAAGAACTCTATGAACACTGCAGCGGAGGAGACTGAGAAGCAGTGTACCTGGCCGCAAGCTCTTTCTCAAGCAATGAATATCTGCTTTGTGTTGTGCCAAGTGCTAACACCAAACACGCCAGACGAAGCTTAAGCCCATCTACTGTATGGAAAATGCAGCAGCCTCAGAAGAAGATGTCTTCATGGGGTGATGGATGTCCTTACTGTCGTTTGGTACCATTCTTTGAAGGCATGGTTCACTGTCCAGATCTTCAAAGACTGTCTCGCTCACTTATTTACGTCAAGGAGGTCATCCATTACCAGATGGAGAGACTGAGAATCCACGCAACCATGGTGTAATGCACTCCTTCTCCTTCCTCGACAATGCACCTGACTCACCCATGCGACAATAGACTCTGGTGGCTATTGGACCAATGGGCGTACTAGCTGGCATGTAATTCTGCAAACTCCTAATACGACTGCTCTATCCAAACCAGAATGGATAACCAAGGAGTGATCATGGCAATGAAGAGGCTGTGTAGCCAGAAGGAAGGATTCCTGGATGAGCGTGATCACTACTGTTCATCGAGGACGAGGACGAGTGCTTCAGGGAGGGACAGTGGACACGCAAGGCCAGAGTATATAATAAAGCCTACTGTGCAACGGGGCCGTGGTTGCTTATGGAAAAGGAAGTCCCTGACTCAAGACTCATAGCAAAATGGTATAGTCATCTGTCTGCTTCTTTGAAACGGATGTGGAGCATAATTTCCTAGGTTTTGAACATGGATGACGTGCACATGGGGATGATGTTGATGTGGACAAAGTGCGTGAGTGATTGATGACGATGAGGGCGATCCTGGGTATCAGACCATGTCTAGATTTATCGAAAGGATCGTGACCAGTTGCAAGTGTCAGATACCAAGCTTGAAGATTATTTACGACGAGGACGGTGACGATGATGTCAGAAATCTCCTCTCAGCACGAACACTACTCCAGCCATCCCCATATGCCGAGGCACCCAGGAACACTGTAGAGTTCGTTCTCGACTACCTGGAACACCCAGACTGCAACAGAGACGATGGGGCCCTAAATGGGACTTAAATGACCTAAGTACGTGCTTTCAGAGCAGTGCATCATTAATCACTGTAAGTAATCGTCGTTCCTGTGAGGTACTATATCGCGATTAATATTGTAAATAATTTATCACATTTAAAACGGGAGTAGCTCTTATTTACACTGTTTTTATATGTGCCAAATATTAAGCAGGATTCAAAAACATTTCTTTCATGGAAGCATTTGAATCTTCTTAGAATCGTAGAGCTTGCCCAATCAATGTGGTTATCAATGGATGCCACTCTGTTGGGCAGTCCTTACATAATACTTAGGGTGTGGGATCCTTGTTTCAAATTCTTTTTTTTGGGGGGTTGGGATGGGGTGTGGGAGAGGGGACTGTTCTGTGTAAAATTTTTTACACTTTTCACATAGATTTTTATATCCAATAACTTATGGCCTGTTCCTGTTGAGGGATTTCTTGATATTTTCATACGTGAAAGCTACCTGTATGTAGTAATACATAGGAAGTACAGATAACATGAGGCCTATTGACCCAGGACGAGGTTATTTGCTGCAAGAACAGTTAATTCTATCGTGATCTGACCAACTTGGAAAAGAAATGACTGGAAAAGATGTAGGCTATCACCCATCATCCGGTAAAATCGTCAGAAAAACGGAAGAAACCACACCATGCTTGGTACAAGGAACCAGCATGGAAATTTTTATACGTGGCAGAAGACGTATAATTATGAACTGATATTTTCTCTAGCTGATAGATTTGTAATTTTATTTTTCAGTATATGAACAATTAAAAAAAAAAAAAATCATGGATCAGGACAAGGGTTCTTTGGTTGGTCTGGCATTCAGGTCTATTTGTTTTGCCTCCGTAGAAGCGTTTCCCTGCTGTATTATGACACTGGGCTGGTATACTAAGTGGATAGTTAATTGTATTCATTTGTAGTTCTTCATGTAGAAATTCGGGGTATGAGATCTAATATGCTTTCAAGTATATAGATATGAAGACATATATTTTAACATCATTGTGATGATTTGAATAATAATGCACATAGGACATTATAATTGTAGGTTTTCTGTGTACTTTTGTCTTCAGAACACCTTTATTCCTTATAACTTCTACATCCAAGAAAGACAAGTTATTATCCATTTCCATTTCATCAGTAAATTTCATGCATGGAACTGATGAATTTTGCTGAAGTAGAATTTCATTAATGGGAAGGTTGTTAGGCCAAATATGTTTCCAAAAAAACTAACAACTGAATTCCTAGAAAGTGTGTGAAGGGCTCAGAAAAATTAATGAAAAATTACTCTCTGTATATAATAAAAGCTGACAAAAGTAATACCTTAATAATTTGAACAAGTGTGAAAACAAAGAAAAAGTAAGTGAACTCCTACAAGATACCAGTACATACTGTGAACTAAAAAATAGGCAACGCTATGCTGTTGCAACACTCCATCTGACCAAGCACATACTCCCCACCTCCAAGCACACCTAATCAAGAGCATGACTGCCCTCACCCCTCATCTTTTCTTTTAAACGTGGGCGTAAGGAGAACGCCTTGAGGACACTCAACCTGGGCCTTTCAGATTCATTGCGCAGGTTGCATTGAATTTTTTTTTCATTTTCAAAAAAAAAAAAAAAAAGAATTTAAGACACAGCATTCTACCTATCAAAAAGTACCAGTTCACTATGAGATACAAAACAATGTGAAACTTCATGACTCTATACTAATTCTGAGTTCTGTCCTGGAAACGAAATCTCTACGTCCGGCCAGCCACCCTGTTGCCCTTCTACCCAACTCTATGGACGGACGCCTGCTGACCCCAGTGAGAACAACACCCTCATCTGACTGTGTCAAGTGGGGGATAAAAACGACCCAATGAAAATCAAAGAAGAAAATTCCATAAGGAAATAAAGAATTAAATGAATGGCAGGAAGGATTATCAGAGTGTGGCATATAAGCTTTCTGAGTGATACGTGTTATTCTTGTCCCCTATTGTTGGCACTATTTCTGACTCCTTTGTACAAAACAATGAGGATCTGGTTTGGAAGCTGAAACTCCCTTAATGATATTTTGTACCCTTACACACTAGTTAGTTATAAAGTCAAATCATTACTCTGCCATTTTTTGGTTCAAGATGTGTTTGCTTTCCTACCATATGTTCTGAGTAGAAACACTGATGATATTCCCAGTGAAAACATCACTAAACCAATAAGACCGTGACTAAATAATTCATATTTTGTAATACTGATGGCAAACATTATGCACAAAAATTTGGCATGGCCATGGGTAATCCCATCTCCCCTATAATGGCAAAGATGTTCATGAAACGCTTTGAGAGTAATATGTTGACCTCAGTAAAGAAGAAAAGCATAGTTTTTCCCAGTATGTTGATGACATCCTATGCTTTTGTCCCAACAACCTTCCCATTGATGAATTTCTAATGAATCTAATTTCGTTAGTCCCAATCATAAAGTTTACTCATGAAGTGGAAATGGATAAACTGCCCCATTTGGATGCAGGGATCGTCTGGGATAAAGCTGTTTTGAAGCCAAAGGTATATGGAAAACCTATAAATATAATGTTCTATGTGTATTGTTATTCCAATTATCACAGTAATGTTAAAGGATCTGTCTTCATATCTATATACTTGAGAGCATTTAGGAATTCAGACCAAGAACTTCTAAATAAAGAACTACAATTGATTCAGAGCATGGGGAAGAAATTTAGATATTCACTCAGCATACTAACCCAGAGCCATAAGTCAGCAAAGGAACGCTTGTATGGAGCCAAAACTAATAGGACAGAACGTCAAACCAGCCAAAGAACCTTTGTCCTTCTGTGCCATCAAAAATTTTCTTGATGTTATTGACATAATGAAAAAAATACTGCACATGTAGGCGATGAAGTAATTCAGGTGTTGTACAGAAAATTCCATGCAAAAACTGTAATAAGTTTTATACACGATAATAGGGAAAAGGCCAGGAAACCAGGATCTCACAGCATAAGTATGATGAAAGGACGGCCCAACTGAGTAGCATCCAGTGATAGCCACCCTGATTGTGGAAGTTCTAAGATTCTATCTGAAATGGAACTGAATCCTCCTTAATATCGGGCACATAAAAGAATAAAGTATATATAAGTTATGTCCATTTTACATGTCATAACATATTTTAAAAACTGACGATGAAAAAGCATAACCCAGGACTAGCATTCATTCTTTAGACTTGCTATGGTTAGGGATTAAAGAACAGCCGCGATCAGATGAGATCATGTCATGTCAAGTTAAGTAAGGTCTCCTTCCCTGCTGCAGGTGTGTGTATAAGACCTCCACCCTCATGTATGTGTCACTTAGTCTCAAAATGTAAGATAAGAAAATACTTGTTGTCTCTAATTTCATTTACCTGGGGTTAATTTACATATAGATAGATATGAAATAGACAGACTGATAGATACAAAAGTAGATGGACAGACAGGTATACATATATATATATAAGAGTATGTGCATGACTGTGCTGCCCATTTATCTGAGCATGTTGTTGTTAGTTCCCCCAGTTTCATAATCATTTTCTCTTTTAATTGTTTTTGGACCCCGCCTGACTCACGTGTACCTTTCTATTTATCTATCTATCTGTCTATTATTATTCACTTATTTACTTATTTATTTATTCCATTCCATATGCATATCTATCTACCTATTATCAACTCCCATCTCCCTCATTCCTTCTCACCAACCCCTCTTCGCTCACCCATCTCCTCTCTATCATTATTCCTCTCTCTCTCTCTCTCTCTCTCTCTCTCTCTCTCTCTCCTTCCTGCTCCTCTTTCACCTACCCCTCCCTCCCCTTTCTTTTTACCCTCCTTCTCCTCTCCCCTGATGGATGCTCGAGAAGTTGGCTGACTCGCGGCATCACAAATTGCGGCAGACACATTTTTGCAATTTAGGAGCCTCCTGTGGGGAATATGAGAGAGAGAGAGAGAGAGAGAGAGAGAGAGAGAGAGAGAGAGAGAGAGATGAGGAAGGGGAATCGATGAGGTAGAAGAAGGAAAGGAAAGGAAATGGGGAGAAAAAAAAAAAGACGTGTAACTGCTGTTTAGAAGATGGAAGAAAGTTGAAAAGAAGAGGAGAGAAAATAGGAAAGGGGAAGGGAATGATAAGTAAATACACTGGTTGAGATGACGATGAGAAGGAAGGGGATGAAAGGGGAAAAATAAGGAAGTGTGGGGAGGTAAAGATAGGAGAAAGTGAAAACAAAATTCTTGGTTTGAGTCTTATGGAGGAAAAGAAAAGGAAAAAGTTGAGGGAGGGAAAAGGGTAGACGAACAGAAATGAATAACATGGCTGGATACAAGGGAATATGAAAGATGGGAGGAAAGATGGCGAAGAGAGTCAAGAATGAAAGGAAGAAGGTAAGGGAGAGGGATGAAAAGAAGGAAGATGGAGAGGAGGAAGAAAGAAGAAAACAGTCTGTTGAAAGAACAAAAGAAGGAAGAAGGAAGGGAAAAGGAAATGGAGGGTAGGGAAAGAGAAAGAAGGAAGGAAAAGAAATGAAGAAGAGAGTAGGGTTAGAAGGGAATGAGACAAATGGAGAAAAGAAAATTATAAGGCTGAGTAGAAGTAAAGGACAAGAAGGGGAAATGACAGAGAGAGATAAAAAAAAAACATGGGGGACGGGGAAAAGGAAGAGATGGACTGAGAAGGTAGAGAAAGGTAGAACACAAAAGGTAAATAGATAAATGAATAAAAGAAGCAGCAGAAGTGGAGGGAAATAGAGATGGGAGGAAGAAAGGACAAGAGAATCAATCAATCATTTCCTGTGGCACCCCACGGGGTGCATAGGGCCTCGATGAACTCTCTCCACCAATATTTGTCTCTTGCCATCTCCTTCAGGTCCCACCAACACTCCTCTCCTGCTTCTTTTTTCATTGTCCTCAACCAGGTTTCCCTCGGCCTACCTCTACCTCTTCTTCCTCTAGCAGTCCACTCTGGCACATCCTGTATTAAACTACCTTCTTTTCTGTATATGTGCCCCAGCCACTTCCAGCGAGACAGTCTCACATATTCATTAACTGGTTCCACTCTCGTAATATCCCTTACTCTTTCATTTGTAACTCTGTCTTGCCACTTTACCCCAAGAATCCTTCTCAGTATTTTATTCTCAAATCCTAATACTTTCTGATCTGTTGCAATTGTACTGTACCATGACTCATGCCCGTAAATTAAAATTGGTCTAACCATGGACTTGTAAATTTTCACTTTAGTATGTACCGAAAGCATATTATTATTCCAAACAGATTTCAACATTCCAACAGCTCGCCAAGCCTGTCTAATCCTCTCCTCAATTTCATTGTTTAATGATCCATTAGATGATACAATCGTTCCCAGATATTTAAAGTTTTCTACATTCTTCACCACATTATTCCCAATTACACAATCGATTTGGTTCTCCACGTTCATATTAATAATTTCAGTCTTTCCACAATTTATTACCAATCCCACTTTTTCTCCTTCCTCCACCAGACAATCAAGCACCCTCTGCATCTCGTAAATACTTCCGCAAATCAGTACAATATCATCAGCATAGTCCAAATCCATCAGCTTCTTATTTTCTTTCCAGTTAATTCCTGCACCTGTTCTCCTTACAACCTTTTTCATAACATAATCCATAACCAAAACAAACAACAATGGCGAAAGAACTCCTCCTTGAATCACTCCTGACCTAACTTGAAATGGATCACTCAAAGAACCACCCACCATTACCTTACAAAAAGTACCTTCATGCAGGCTTCTAATAATATTTACAAACTTTTCTGGTATACCATAGAATCTCATAATTTTCAACATAGCTCCACGTGAAACACTATCAAACGCCTTTTCAAAATCCACAAAACACATACTAAGTGGCATTTTCATCTCATTAGCTTGTTGCATTAGATGCCTTACAATAAAAATCTGATCATTACAACCTCGACCCTTTCTAAATCCCGCTTGTTCTTCTCTTAAAATTTTATCAATTACTGGCTCTATTCTGTTCAACAAGATTTTGGAAAAGACTTTTGCAACTACAGGTGTCAAAGTTATCCCCCTCCAATTGCCACACACACTTAAATCTCCCTTTTTTGGTATTTTTATAATCACTCCATTTTTCCACTCTTCTGGAATTCCACCATTATCCCAAGCCACATTAAAAAGTTTCAAAAGCGCATTCATCAACTCGTCATTTTCCACCTTAAGCATTTCAGGGAATATTCCATCCTCTCCTGGGGCCTTAAAATTCTTTAACTCCTTTATAGATTTTGCTACCTCTTCCAAAGTTATATCCCCTGTTTCTATCTGCAAATCTCTCTCGGCTGGCAAAATGTCCTCTTCAGCTGGGATTGGTCTATTTAGAACAGATTCAAAGTGCTCTTTCCACCTTCCTTTTATATCCAAATCTTTAGTCATCAAATTACCATTTCTATCTCGTACAGGTATTTCCTTCCTTCTCTTTTCAGTCCCAGTTAACTCCTTTATGGCCTGATACGCTGCTCTTGTGCTCTGACCGTCATTTTTACTTAATTTAATTTCTGTCTCTGTCGCCTTTTCATCATATAGTCTCCTATCACGTCTAACGAGTCTTTTTACTTCAGAATGTAAACTCCAGTACTTTGCTCTAAGTACTTCAACTACCTGGCCATCAACATGTTGTTCTTCACTTCTTAACTTAGCCTCTTTCCTTTTCTGAATTGCATTCCATGTTTCATCTGACATCCACTTTTTCCTTCTCGCTTTTCCCTTTTTCTTAATAGTAACCTTAGCACTCTCATGCAAAACCTCTTTTACATCTCTCCACATTTGATTAATATCATTGTCTTCAGATTCCATCAAAGTCTGCAGGCCTAGAATACAGACGGAAATAAAAAAAAAAAATGGGAGGGAAAAGGAGGCAAAGGAAAGAGGCACTGGTGAAAAGGGGATGTGTTAAATTAATAGACAAGCTTTGAGTGGAAAAGAACGATGAGGGGATGGAACTGGAGAGGAAAGAAAGGGAAGGAAGGGAGAGAGAGAAGAGGGCAGAGAAAAGAAAGGACGAGAGGAGGGAGTAGGATAGAGTGCCAACATGTAAAGAGGGAAGTTAAAATTAGAGGAATAGAGAGGAGAGGAATGGGTAATAAAGAGGACTGAGACGAGAAAGAGAGACAGAGAGGCGGAAAGAAAAATGGAAGTAGATAGAAGGAGGACGTATGTTGGAACAACCAAGTGGACAGATAAAGAGGAGGGGAGAAGGGAGGAATAAAACTCAGCGCGAAGATGTCAGTACGTGAAAGGGGGAGGAAAGGAAGAGAGGGGTCATGATAACCGAAAGGAAGTGACAAAAACAAGTGAGAGAGAGAGAGAGAGAGAGAGAGAGAGAGAGAGAGAGAGAGAGAGAGAGGACTGGAAAAAAAAAAAAGGAAGAAAATAAGCAAGACATAGATTATGGCAGAGGAGTAAGAGGGAACGTTAAAGGAAACGAAGTGTGTATGTGTGTGTGTGTGTGTGTGTGTGTGTGTGTGTGTGTGTGTGTGTGTGTGTGTGTGTGTGTGTGTGTGTGTGTGTGTGTAGATAGATAGATAGATAGGTATTGAGGTAGGTATATAGAAAGATACCGATACGTAGATTCTGTATAGATAAATAAATAGAAATATACAGAGACAGGTACATAGAGATATACAGAGACAGGCAGACAGAAAGATCAATAGGTATGGATACACAGATTCTGTTTGAAATTATACCGTAGATAGAGATATAGATAGATAGATCGATATGTAAATAAATCACTTAAATACACATGATTCATTGATATACTGATATCCACAGGGTAAAGGAAACACGACGTATCCCAAGCACTTTCGTGTATTCACATCTCCAAGAGACAGCAAAGTGTAAAGCAAGAAACATAAATACGCGAAATCGCTTGGAATATTTCGTATCCCTTTTTCGCTGTAGATATATATATATATATATATATATATATATATATATATATATATATATATATATATATCTATAGCCCGACGCCCTAATCCCGCAAAGGGTGGCCGCAGACAAAACGCCTCCAAGTCACTCTCTCACCCACCAT
>NC_136957.1:17859648-17865622 GCF_032717465.1 Coenobita brevimanus | reverse complement strand
GACAGACAGACAGACAGTTTTTCTCTTTTTGTCTCTGTCTATCTTCAACCTATTGTCTGATAACAATAACCCCGTTAGTCATCGAGGATCCTTCTTAATTTGGAAAAAAAATCTTGATTTGGCGGACCTTTAACAAAATTTACAGGAATAATCGCACTGTGCCTAGTCTGGTGGACAAACAGCCATTACTCTAGCATTGGATTAAGATTTGCTTTCCTATAGTTCTTGGCAGGCAAACAGCCTGACAGTATTAATGGATATTTAAAATTTTTGGGTTAACACCAGGTGATTTCATTTAACTCATGGCAAATGAGTTGTAAGATTTGGCATCTATGCATAGTTCCCCATTAACGTTTGCATGGCGTGTTTGTCGCTAGTTTTATCAGGAATTAATACCAGACAAATTCCCAAGTTGAGGTGATATTTCTGAAACCTGATGTGTTAACATTTCTCCATTAATGTTTACATGATGGCAACAATGTGAGTTTATTTGCGTAATCATGAGATGGTTTACTTTAATTGAGCTTGGGGGTGAGTTATGGATCGTCTGGGATAAAATGTTTAAAGAAGCTAAAGGTAAAAAGGAAAAGATAAATAGAAAATGTATCGAGACTCCCTGCATTTCTTTGCATCACGAAACATAGGACGGAGAGCTTTGATATACTGTACCCAGTGAAAGATTTGGACTTCAGCCTTTTTAATTCGTTATATATGCACGACATTGGTCCATTTCTATTCCTACCCAGAGAATTTCAAATCGGGACGAAACTGTTGTATGTCCTCACAATACATGAATGTAACTAATTCCATTTTAACTGAAATCACGACCCATTGTTACGTACTACATGTTAATTTGCAAAGCCGCGTATTCTGTTGTATCGGTAAAGTAACAGTTAATATCTCTAGCTTATCCGGAAATACCAGACACGCAGCATCAAACGCAGAAATATCGCTGATGCCCAATTATCGTCGAAAGTAGAGCTAAGATACGTCACTCAAAATAAAAACAGACAACCGGACATAAACTCGGTGCTTGCAGTCTCGTTTTCTGGCGAGATGTTTGGGTGCTTTCTTTGTCAGTTGAACCTGTGTGTGATTGTGACTGGTTCTCAACCCGCATGAACTACTGAAATCCTTACGCTGTGTTAAGATACTACACTTTACCAATCTGAAAATCAGTTTCTCACCGTCTGTTACTTCTTTCGAAACTTGTAGTGGCAGCCCTAAAACACTTTAAATTGCCTGCTTTGTCAGGAACAGCTTATTGTTATTTTCAATTAACGTTCTGTCATATAAAGTTCTTTATTTCATTCTTAGAACAATAGGTAGAGCATTAAAAATATTCTTATTTATTCTCCTAGGCTGCATGTCTGGTATTTCCTCGGAATGCTGTGCTTGGAGGGGGGATGGGAGGACGACAGATAACTGACGGGTGAAATATCTGTCTGTATCAACCTTGGTGACGGAAATAGATGCATAAATGAACTAGAGAGACATTCAGTAGAGCATGCACTCACCTCCCTCAAGAATAGTCGTTGTCATCGTCTGTCGTCGTCATTATTATTATTGTTGTTACTGGTGCCCATTTATTGTCATTGTTTTTGTCACCTAGGCTTATCTGGACGTGAACCCAGTGGACAGCAGGCTGAAGTTGCATTTTCGTGCAGTCATCCTCCATTCAGAGAACTGTGGCGGGAGATGAGAAGGATTTCTATAACCGGGCCACTGTGTTGTCCTTCCCCAGTAGGATACCATGAACTTTCGTGATTTGTATCTAGTAATTGTTATAATAAAATAAATAATAGCCAGTCTGTCCATATTTTCCAGATGGCCATAACTTCAGGAAGAGGACTTATTATCTGTATATCTATCAGTCAATCAGTTTACTGTCTATTTATTTATCTGTTGTCAGACTGCTCTCAATACTTAAGGGAAGGCCATTCCCATCTCCTTCATGTCGTCCTGTCCTCTGATAACCCCCTCTTCAGCTCACCCATCTCCTCTCTGTCATTATTCCTCTCTCTCTCTCTCTCTCTCTCTCTCTCTCTCTCTCTCTCTCGTCCTCCTTCCTGCTCCCCCTCCACCTCCCTCCCCTTTCTTTTCATACGTATCTAAGTCCCCATTCTCCTCTGTCCCCATGATGGTCAAACCATCTCAGATTATTTCTTTTAACACTTAAAATCATCCACATCAACAGACAATTTATTGCAATTTTAATATTGCTCTCTGTGGGGACAGATAATCGATTAGTCAACTCGAGAGACACTTTGTCTCCATTAGTCGGAAGAAAGCTTAGATCTGCCTTATTAGATCCTTTATACAGAGGATTCTCACTAAGATATGAGATCGTTAGGTTGTCGAAATGAAGAAAAATAAGGAAGTGTACAGGTAAGGCATGGAGAAGATCGAAAACAATATTCAGTCAGTTACGAAACTCGTCCACAATGTTTTGAAAGGGTAGACGAACGAATATCGCTTTACTGGGAATTTCGAAAGTCATTGTTCACTGTCTCGATGTTTGTCGTAATGAGGTGTAGGTATGCGATAGTCTGTTGAAAGAACAAGAAGGATATATAGTAGGGTTAGAAGCATACAAATGGAGATATATGAGTAGAAATAACGCAGATTGTGTCTCTTTTATATAAATGAATGAAGCAGAGACAGTAGTATCCTATAGAGTTAGACAAAAGGACATAGAGTAATCAATTCAATCATTTCCTGTGGCACCCCACGTGGGTGTGCATAGGGCCTCGATGAACTCTCTCCACCAATATTTGTCTCTTGCCATCTCCTTCCAGGGTCCCACCAACACTCCTCTCCTGCTTCTCTTTTCATTGTCCTCCAACCCAGGTTTCCTGCTCGGCCTACCTCTACCTCTTCTTCCTCTAGCAGTCCACTCTGGCAATATCCTGTATGGCTAAACTGCCTTCTTTTCTATATGTGCCAAAGAGCCACTTCCAGCAAGAGAGTCTCACATATTCATTAACTGATTCCACTCTCGTAATATCCCTTACTCTTTCATTTGTAACTCTGTCTTGCCACTTTACCCCAAGAATCCTTCTCAGTATTTTATTCTCAAATCCTAATACTTTCTGATATGTTGCAATTGTACTGTACCATGACTCATGCCCATAAATTAAACTCGGTCTAACCATGGACTTGTAAATTTTCACATTAGTATGTACCGAAGGCATATTATTATTCCAAACAGATTTCAACATTCCAACAGCTTGCCAAGCCTGTCTAATCCTCTCCTCAATTTCATTGTTGAATGATCCATTAGATGATACAATCGTTCCCAGATATTTAAAGTTTTCTACATTCTTCACGACATTATTCCCAATTACACAATCGATTTGGTTCTCCACGTTCATATTAATAATTTCAGTCTTTCCACAATTTATTACCAATCCCACTTTTTTTTGCTCCTTCCTCCACCAGACAATCAAGCACCGTTTGCATTTCGTAAATACTTCCACAATTCAGTACAATATCATCAGCATAGTCCAAATCCATCAGCTTCTTATTTTCTTTCCAGTTAATTCCTGCACCTGTTCTCCTTACAACCTTTCTCATAACATAATCCATAACGAAAACAAAAAGCAGTGGCGAAAGAACTCCTTGAGTCACGCCTGACCTAACTTCAAATGGATCACTCAAAGAACCACCCACCATTACCTTACAAAAAGTACCTTCATGCAGGCTTCTAATAATATTTACAATCTTCTCTTGTATACCATAGAATCTCATAATTTTCAACATAGCTCCACGTGAAACACTATTAAACGCCTTTTCAAAATCCACAAAACACATATTAAGTGGCATTTTCATTTCATTAGCTTGTTGCATTAGATGCCTTACAATAATAATCTGATCATTACGACCTCGACCCTTTCTAAACCCCGCTTGTTCTTCTCTTAAAATTTATCGATTATATACTGGCTTTATTCTGTTCAACAAGATTTTGGAAAAGGCTTTTTCAACTACAGGTGTCAAAGTTATCCCCCTCCAATTGCCACACACACTTAAATCTCCCTTTTTTGGTATTTTTTTAATCACTCCATTTTTCAACTCTTCTGGAAATCCACCATTATCGCAAGCCACATTAAAAAGTTTCAAAAGCTCATTAATGAACTCATCATTTTCCACCTTAAGCATTTCAGGAAATATTCCATCCTCTCCTGGGGCCTTAAAATTCTTTAACTCTTTTATAGATTTTGCTACCTCTTCCAAGGTTACATCCCCTGTTTCTATCTGCAAATCTCTCTCGGCTGGCAAAATGTCCTCTTCAGCTGGGATTGGTCTATTTAGAATAGATTGAAAATGCTCTTTCCACCTTCCTTTTATACCCAAATCTTTAGTCATCAAATTACCATTTCTATCTCGTACAGGTATTTCCTTCCTTCTCTTTTCAGTCCCAGTTAACTCCTTTATGGCCTGATACGCTGCTCTTGTACTCTGACCGCCATTTTTACTTAATTTAATTTCTGTCTCTGTTGCCTTTTCATCATATTATAGCCTCCTCTCATCACGTCTAACGAGTCTTTTTACTTCAGAATGTAAACTCCAGTACTCTGCTCTAAGTGCTTCAACTACCTGGCCATCAACATGTTGTTCTTCACTTCTTAACTTAGCCTCTTTCCTTTTCTGAATTGAATTCCATGTTTCATCTGACATCCACTTTTTCCTTCTCGCTTTTCCCTTTGTCTTAATAGTAACCTTAGCACTCTCATGCAAAACCTCTTTTACATCTCTCCACATTTGATTAATATCATTGTCTTCAGATTCCATCAAAGTCTGCAGGCCTAGAATACAGACGGAAATAAAAAAAAAAATGTGGGGGAGGGAAAAGGAGAGAAAAGGAAAGAGGCACTGGTGAAAAGGGGATGTGTTAAATTAATAGACAAGCTTTGAGTGGGAAAAAGAACGATGAGGGGGATGGAACTGGAGAGGAAAGAAAGGGAAGGGGAAGGGAGAGAGAGAAGAGGGCAGAGAGAAAGAAAGGACGAGAGTGAGGGAGTAGGATAGAGTGCCAACATGTAAAGAGGGAAGTTAAAATTAGAGGAATAGAGAGAGAGAGGAATGGGTAATAAAAGAGGACTGAGACGAGAAAGAGAGACAGAGAGAAAGCGGAAAGAAAATGGAAGTAGATAGAAGGAGGACGTATGTTGGAACAACCAAGTGGACAGATAAAGAGGAGGGGAGAAGGGAGGAATAAGAACTCAGCGCGAAGATGTCAAGTACGTGAAAGGGGGAGGAAAGGAAGAGAGGGCCATCATGATAACCGAAAAGAAAGTGGACAAAAACAAGGAGTGAGAGAGAGAGAGAGAGAGAGAGAGAGAGAGAGAGAGAGAGAGAGAGAGAGTGACTGGAAAAAAAAAAAGGAAGAAAATAAGCAAGACATAGATTATGGCAGAGGAGTAAGAGGAACGTTAAAGGAAACGAAGTGTGTATGTGTGTGTGTGTGTGTGTGTGTGTGTGTGTGTGTGTGTGTGTGTGTGTGTGTGTGTGTGTGTGTGTGTGTGTGTGGTGTAGATAGAGTAGATAGATAGGTATTGAGGGTAGGTATATAGAAAGATAACCGATAGCTGTAGAATTCTGTATAGATAAATAAATAGAAATATACAGAGACAGGTACATAGAGATATACAGAGACAGGCAGACAGATAGATCAATAGGTATGGATACACAGATTCTGTTTGAAATTATACCGTAGATAGAGATATAGATAGATAGACTCGATATGTAAATAAATCACTTAAATACACATGATTCATTGATATACTGATATCCACAGGGTAAAGGAAAACACGCCACGACGTATCCCAAGCACTTTCGTGTATTCACATCTCCAAGAGACAGCAAAGTGTAAAGCAAGAAACATAAATACGCGAAATCGCTTGGAATATTTCGTTTCCCTTTTTCGCTGTGGATATATATATATATATATATATATATATATATATATATATAT
>NC_136957.1:17839648-17854648 GCF_032717465.1 Coenobita brevimanus | reverse complement strand
GAGGCAGGAGGGTGGAAGGGTTGTTGATAGAGCTTTGATGGACTATGTGGTTGTGTCTAGGAATGTAATAAGAAGATTGTTGGATGTAAGAGTTCTGAAAGAGGAGGGTGGAGGTATGTCTGACCACTACCTGGTGGAGGGAGAGTTAAGAGTAGGTAAGAGATGGGTGAGAGCTAGAAGGGTTAGGTGTGGCAGGGAGGTTTTGAAAGTGAGTGAGTTCGATAAAAGAGAGAAAAAGATAGAGTATCAGGAGAAATTGAAAGATGAGTGGAACGCACTGAAAGATCAGGAAAATGGCAGTGTGGAGGAGGAATGGCAGTTGTTTAAGAGTGCTGTGGTGGGGCATGCAGAAGAGGTGTGTGGTGTGAGACGTGTGGGTGGTGGTGTAAGAAAAGGAAGTGAATGGTGGTGCGAGGAAGTAAGTATGGCTGTGGCTGAGAAGAGACGTGCATATGAAGTGTGGCTGCAGAGGAAGGATGAGATGTCATATGAAAAGTATAAGGAAAAGAGGAATAGGGCGAGAAGGGCTGTGCGTGATGCTAAAGTGGCAGCAGATGAGAGGTGGGGTAGGCAGCTTACAGAGAATTTTCAACAGAATAAGAAAATGTTTTGGAAGGAGGTGAAAATGGTGCGAAAGGGAGAGTCTGGGAAGGAAGAACGAGTAAAAGCAGAGGATGGAAGGATGTTAATTGAGATGGAAGCAGTAAGGAAGAGATGGGCAGAGTATTTTGAAAGACTGTTAAATGTAGAGGAGGAAAGGGTGGCTGAGATTGTGGCAGATAGAAGGGTGCAAGGAATAAATGTGCTGGGAGAGTTGAATGATTCTTTGATCACGAAGGAGGAAGTGGAGAAGGCAGTAAAGGAGATAAAAACAGGGAAAGCTGCAGGTATGGATGGGTGTGCTGTGGAATGCCTGAAAGGTGGTGGAGTGACCATTGTTGACTGGTTAGTAAGATTGTTTTATGTATGCTTTGTGAAAGGTATATTGCCAATTGACTGGGCAAGTGCTTGTGTGGTCCCGTTGTATAAAGGCAAGGGTGATAAGTATGAATGTACTAGCTTTAGGGGTATAAGTCTGTTGAGTGTTGTAGGTAAGGTTTATGGTAGAGTGTTAATTATGAGAGTTAGAGAGGGTACAGAGGGAGTGATTGGTGAAGAGCAGTGTGGCTTCAGGAGAGGGAGGGGATGCGTGGCTCATGTGTTTGCTGTGAGACAAGTGTGTGAAAAGTATTTAGCGAAAGGCAAGGATGTGTTTTGGGCATTCATGGATTTAGAGAAAGCGTATGATAGAATTGATAAGGAGGCTTTGTGGACTGTTTTAAGATTGTATGGACTTGATGGTAGGTTACTAAAAGGGGTGAAAAGTTTTTATGTAAATAGTAGAGCGTGTGTAAGAGTGGGAAATGCTGTGAGTGACTGGTTTCCTGTGAGAGTGGGGCTGCGACAGGGATGTGTGATGTCGCCTTGGTTGTTTAATATTTACATGGATGGTGTTGTAAAGGAGGTGAATGCAAGAGTTTTAGGTGGAGGTCTGAGTCTGGTGAATGTTGATGGTGGAGAGTGGAATCTGAAGCAGCTGCTGTTTGCAGATGATACTGCACTGGTGGCTGATTCAGAGGAGAGATTGAGACAGTTGGTAGAGGAGTTTGGAAGGGTGTGTGAAAGGAGGAAATTGAAAGTAAATGAGAATAAGAGTAAAGTGATGAAGTGTACGAGGTTGGTAGATGGTAGGGGGATGAATATAGCTTTGAATGGTGAGTTGCTTGAGGAGGTAGAGTGTTTTAAATATCTAGGGTCACATGTTCCTGTGGATGGAAGAATAGATGCAGAAGTGAAGTTTAGAATAAATGAAGTAGGAAAGGTGCTGGGAGGAATGAAAAAAGTGTTTAGATGTCGTTCGCTTAGAATGGATGTAAAGAGAAGGTTGTATGAGGGTGTTGTGGTACCGACTGCGTTATATGGGGCTGAAACATGGAATATGGGTGTAGCAGAGAGGAAAAGTTTGAATGTAATGGAGATGAGCTGTCTGAGGAGTATGTGTGGAGTGACGCGTATGGATCGAGTGCGAAATGATGAAGTGCGAAGGGGAACTGGAGTTGTTCGGGAGATGGCTGGTAGAGTTGAGCAGAGGGTGTTGCGATGGTTTGGGCATATGGAGAGAACGGATAATGAGCGACTGGTCAAAAAGATAACTAGACCTGATGTGAGAGGTGTAAGGCTGAGAGGAAGACCACGAATAGGATGGATGGACACTGTGAAGAGAGCACTGGATGCGAGAGGGATGTCTGTTGAGCAAGGAAGAGTGGCTGTGCGTGACAGAAATAAATGGAGAGAAATTGTGAATGAATAAGTGATGACGCAGCCCTAAGGGGATATTCTCCCGTATTTGGTCTGATCAGCTAGTCAGGTCAGGTGCAGGTAAGGGGATGGGTCTGTTATGATGTGTCAGGGGTAAACCAGCTCTGCTGTCGGGCCCTGCTGCAGATGTTACTGATTGCATTGCACAGTTGACCCTTGTGAGGTGTGGTGCGGTGAGGATCTGTCCGTTCTTCTCTTGGGGCTAAGATGCGAATGAATGTGTTTGAATGGATGAGTAAATGGGGAGTGTGTCGTCCTGTCTCGGCTACCTCCCTTTCCTTGGGGGAAGCAGCCTAGGTATATATATATATATATATATATATATATATATATATATATATATATATATATATATATATATATATATATATATATATATATATATATATATATATATATATATATATATATATATATATATATATATATATATATATATATATATATATATATATATATATATATATATATATATATGTTTATTTATTTATTTATTTATTTACGTGAGGAAGAAGGAACCACAGGCCGAGACCCCGCAAATTGTTCCTTCCAAGAGAAAAACAAAATACAATAGAGAGCCAAATTCAAGAACCGATCATTTCGAGATGCCTGGACAAATTGCGTTTGAAATACTGGAGATCATAGGAACCAAGAAATACAGACAGAGGGAGACAGTTCCAGAGATGACCTGTTGCATAAATGAAGGACTGGGAGTAACGGTTAACTCTTGCATTAGAGAACTGGACAGAAAAGGGATGAGAGTTTGCTGCTATACGGGTGCTACGCATCAGTCGTAGAGGTGGAGGAATGCATGCAGACAGTTCAGAGGAGCACTGACCATTGAAGATAGAAAAGAGATAAAGATGCAACAGTGAAGTGAAGAGACAGAGGTTGAAGGAAGTCAGTAAGAGGAGGAGAGTTAATGAGACAAAAACCTTTGACTCCACCCTATTGAGAAAAGCTCTATGTGAGGGGCCTCCCCACACATGAGAGTTGTACTCCACACAGGGGCGAATAAAACCCCTGTATAGAGTCAACAATTGTGCATGGGTAAAGAAGGAACGGAGTCGGCTTAGCACATTTAATCTCTTGGAAGCAGAATTTACAAGAGATGTAATATGATAATTCCAAGATAAGTCCCGAGTAAATGAAACCTCAAACATATTCAAGGATGATACAGGATTAAGCTGAATATTATTAATCGTTAGTGGGAATACCTGTGGAAGATTTTGTCGGGTTGATAGGTGTAAAAACTGAGTCTTTGATGCATTAAAGACAACCATATAGTTTTTACCCCAGTCAGAGATAGGAACCAAGTCAAACATTAGGCGTGCTATAGCCTCATCCCTTGTTTGCTGAAGTAACTGCTGAGATGGACGTTGTGGGAACCGAATGGAAAGGTGAAGGGTGGAGTCATCAGTGTATGAGTGGATAGGATTAGAAGTACAGCTTAGAAGGTCATTGATGAATAAAAGGAAGAGTTGGTGATAGGACAGAACCCTGAAGAACACCACTGTTAATAGACCTAGGAGAGAAACGATGGCCGTCTACAACAGCGGCTATAGAACGATCAGAAAGGAAGCAAGATATGAAGACACAGATAGAAGGATAGAAACCGTAAGAGGGCGGTTTGGAAATTAAAGATTTATGCATGACACGATCGAAAGCCTTTGAGATGTCAATTGTAATGGCAAAGCTTTCGCCAAAGTCCCGAAAGGAGGATGACCAGGAGTCTGAAAGGTAAGTGAGAAGATGGCCAGTGGAGCATCCCTGACGGAACCCATACTGGTTATGAAAAAGAATGTTGTGATAAGAAAGATGCTTTAAATTTTTTCTATTAAGAATTGACTAGAAAACTTTTGAGATACAGGATGTTAAAGCAATTGGACGATAGTTAGAGGATTTGGAATGGTCACACTTCTTTGGGACAGGCTGAATGAGAGCAAACTTCCAGCAAGAAGGAAAGGTACAAGAAGATAGATAAAGGCGAAAATGTTTGCCTAGGCAGAGTGTAAGCACAGAAGCACAGTATTTTAGAACAACAGGAAGGACTCGATCAGGCCCATATGCCTTATTAGTATTGAGGCCTGTGATGGCAGAAAATATATCAGCTGAAGAAATTTTAATGTCAGCCATGAGGAAGTCAGAGGGGGGAAGTGATGGAGGAACAGCACCAGAATCATCTAAGGTGGAACTGGAGGAGAAAGTCTGAGTGAAGAGATCTGCTTTATCAGTAGAAGAAATAGCTAAGGAACCATCAGAGTAGAAAAGAAGAGGGAAGGATGATGAGGTAAAGTTGTTAAAAAGGTTTTTGACAAGGTGCCAGAAGGAGCGGGAAGAGATGGAGTTGGAGAGTTGAGAGCATTTAGTATGGATGAAATTATTATTAGCAGAGTGAAGAACAGACTTAGCACGATTCCGGGCAGAAACATATAAAAGATGTGATTCAGGGCTGGGTTGGCTCCGGTACCTTTTATAGGCCCTGTCCTTGTTGCCCACAGCATTAAAACAAGAGTGATTAAACCAGGGTTTCTTGCATTCGTCAAAGGATATGAGAAAAGGATGTATGTTTCCATGCCCGAGAGAATAATTTCCGTAATGAGCAAGGCATATTCAGATGGCTCCCGGCCATGGAAGCAATAATCATTCCAGGGAAAATCAAAGAAGTACTGCCTGATGGTCTCCCAATCTGCAGCTCCAAAGTGCCACAGATGACGATTCTTTGGAGGGGCCACAGGCCATACTGGAGCGACAGGACAGGTCAAGGTGATAAGGTTGTGATCGGAGGAACCCTATCTATCTATCTATTGCCAGACGCCTCAATCTCGTTTGGGGTGGCCACAAACAAATCGCCTCCAAGTCGCCCTGTCTCCCGCCATTTCACTGCCCTGCTCCCAACTCACACACCCCCTCTCTCATATACCTCTCCACCCCATCCCTCCATCTCATCCTCGGCCTCCCCCTCCCTCTTCCCCCCTCCACCTCACTCACATACACTCTCTTCGTCAGTCTTTCACCCTCCATCCTCTCCACATGGCCAAACCACCTCAGTGTGTTCGTCATAACGCTTCCTATCACATCCACATCCACACCACAACGCTCCTTTATATCCTCATTCGTCAGCCTGTCTCTCCACGTGACTCCACAGGCTCCTCTTAAATAACTCATTTCCACTGCTCTCACTCTTGACTTGTGTCCTTCCAACAATGTCCAAGCTTCACTACCGTACGTTAGAGTTGGTATCACAATACTGTCATGTAGTAACTTTTTCACTTCCATGCTCACTTCCCTGTTTCTTATCACTGCTTTCAAGGAACCAGCAACCTTTCTTCTCTGCTGTACCCTTTCAAGCACTTCACCCTCCAAACCTCCATCCTTACTCATCACACTACCCAAATACTTAAACGTACTCACATTTTCCAATTCCTCACCATCCAACCTCGCTGATAAGGTTGTGATCGGAGGAACCCAATGGAGAGAAAAGATTAAGTGTAAGCAGAAGGATTAGTTGTAAGGAAGAGGTCAAGTATGTTGGAGCTCTCTCCAAGGCGGTCAGGGATATGGGCTTGGTGCTGTACAAACTGCTCTAGGTCATTAACCCCTACACCGCGGGCTTGTTTACCAATGACTTCCGTGTGCCGCGGGGTTATTTGGGCTCCGACAGACTCTCAAAAAATATTTGCCAAAAATCAGTTATTAGTCCTAGAATAATAAAATTACATATGCTTATGGCACATACCTTCAGCTTTCTCCTGGAATGATTGTTGAGCCTTCGTCCGTTACCGTAGGACTTGTGGAGACCTCTGAAGTAGGGTAACGAAGTCTCCACTTTACACTTCCCGACAACCCGTAATATGATTACCACAGCCAGATACAAACACTATAAACACTATTCTACAATTTTCAAGTAGTTTGGGATCCATACTAAAAAAAAAAAACACTGTGAAAGCAATGGAAATTACGAGCGCGTCTGATCGTCGCACTGGCACTAGTTCGCTCTTGGTAGTCTGTCATTTATTATTCATAAAACCCCTCACACTTTATATTTCTATTACTATATAACACTTATATATATCTACAGTCTTTATCCATAAGTTTCCTTCAGTAGTATTAGTTTATTGTCACTGTAGGGATTCAATTTCTTTCAGTAAAATACGTAGCATTCACTTTCTCGGCCAGTACTTATAATACTACTCATTTACATTTCTATTTACGTTCTCTATTTTATTTACGTTATTTACATTTCTATTTTATTTACACTGTGTTGTGCACTGTCACTTGAAATAACTTATAAAACTATTTTCCATTGTTCACGTATATTTACATTCATTACTTTCACTTGCTGTTTACACATTATTTACACATTTACAATTCCACTTGCACTGTTTTACTCAATAGAAAGATCGTAGTTACTCTTTTATCAATTGTCAGCCCTTTACCTCTTTCCACACGAGGTTTAGTAGGGGGTAAAGGTCACAGGGCCATTTGCATGGGGGTGAAAAAAGGCCTTGAAGTCAGCAAGAAGAAACATACGTACTCTCGCTTCGGATGATGAGATTGAACTGATAACGGAGGGCCAGCGTGGAGGCCTGCTAGGGGTTATTCAGAGTTACCAATATTACTTCTTGAAACAGCTAAGTCTAGCACTGATATGATTGGCAGGAAATCTAGACAATACATTATAAATTTGGTAGTTCCAGGTGAATGTAAATATCACTTAGGCTTCTCCCTTCCCTCCTTACATGTATATTTATTACGAAAATAGATTAGAGGCCTACTTAGGAGATATATATTCAGAGCTACCAATGTTAGATCTTGAATCAGCTTTGTCTAGCACTGATATGATTGGCAGGAAATCTAGACAATACATTATAAATTAGGTAGTTCCAGGTGAATGTAAATATCACTTAGGCTTCTCCCTTCCCTCCTTACATGTATATTTATTACGAAAGTAGATTATACGGCATATTTCAAGGGGAAAAAAACAGCGAAAATTAGCGAACGAGTGCACGTGAGGTGTTGTCAGGTGATAATTAGCCAATTCCAGGTGTATGGCACTCTCACTTACCTTATTTCTTTCTTGTATATATTATTTGGTATAAGAATAGGACATAGGGCTTATTTCAATGGATGAAATCAGTGAAAAATTCCAGGGAAGATTTACTTAGCGTAGCACGGCCGGGCAGGCGAGAGGATAGGGTAAAGGAGGGGGGGTAGGGAGGCGAGTCAAGAACGGGGAGAAATGGCTAAATTGTCAACAATGGATGGGAGTACAGATGAGATTAGGAGTGCTGACTAGTGTTGGACATTGGCAGTACTCATAGATGATACAAGTCCCCACTTGGAAGCCAGGGTGAATTCAAAATAACACAGAATCACAAAAGCGACGCCCCGCGGTATGATCCCTTGCTCCCAAGCGTCACGAAAGTGACTCCCCGCGGTTAAGGGGTTAAGGATAGAAAAGGTGTAGGCTTGTTCACCAGGTGGATCAGTGAAAAGAGAAGAGAGCCAAAGATGGTGGTGAACATTGAAATCTCCTAGAATGGAGATTTCAGAGAAAGGAGAAATGGATAGAATACCTTCCATCGTAGAAGTAAGATAGTCAAAGAATTTTTTATAGTCAGTAGAATTAGGAGATAAGTAAACAGAGCAGATATATTTAGTCAGAGAATGACAGGAAAGCCAAAGCCAGAGTGTAGAGAAATCAGAAAAATCAAGTTCAGGAACACGAGAGCAAGATATGTCGTTGCGTATATTTACATAACAGCCACCTTTGGCTTTGAAATGAGTATAGAGGAAGTAGGAGGATGCAGAAAAGGGTCTGCTGTCAGTTGCCTCATACAGCTGAGTCTCAGCTGGAAAAAGAAGGTGAGGTTTAGAGAAGGTGAGGTGGTGCTTAACAGAGCGAAAGTTAGAGGAAAGGCCGCGAATGTTCCAGAAATGAAGAAGAGAGTCAGACAGTGGTTCCAGGCAGCTCGAGTCGTCACCGGGAGAGGGGTGGAAGGTGGGGGCACTTATGGTCCCCCCCCCCTGAGGACTCCAAGGCCAAATGTTGTGCTACCATGATTTTTTTAATTTTGGAAAAGGAAGTGTGGTGTGTACTGTGAATGTAGTTTGGTGATGATAGTAAGAAAATCTTGTACTGGAGAGCATGCTGGCCTACTCTCTGTGTTACTGAGACACTCAAAAGGTTCAGCAAAAGGGAATGGTCGGAACCTAGTCACGAGGGCTGATGAAACAGGAGCTCCAGCTCTCCCTGTCATCAGCTTTCCGTCCACCTTGGGAGTACTGCCCTGCTCGCTCGACTGGTGATATATATATATATATATATATATATATCATCATCATCATCATCATCATCATCCGGACCTCCTTTCCCACCCAAGGGCAGGGTGAGGAGTAGCAATGTCCAGACATCACAAACTTGCCCAATCCAAATATGCCACACTTCCAATCACTCATCATTCAAGCCCCCAGAATCCTGACTCTACCGGATACACAAAAAACATTCACCACATTCTACAGCTTCACACAAATGTATCCAGTTGAGTCAATCTGGACGCTGCCATGCTCACAAGGGGTGCCAAAATTTCCTGATCATGCACTTCTCCTCACAACATTCATCCAGCCAGCTTGATCTCTTGTCAGGTCCCTAGCCTTACCGACGTCCAAGCCTCTCTTCCTCAAACACTCATCCACTATAACTCTCCACCTTCTCCTTGACCTACCTTGCCTCCCCCCTCCTTCAAATTTGCTCAGGTATATCTTTTTCACCACTCTATTGTTATCCATTCTTTCCACATGACCATATCATCTCAGGACACTCTCTTCGAATCTGGTGTCCACCGGCTTCCTCGCACCACACCTTTCATGAATCAAATAATTTCGTATCCTATCCACCCTATGTACTCCATATACATTCCTCAGCAGTCCCATCTCCACTGCTCTTACTCTTGACCTTTCATTTTCATGCCACACCATAGTCTCACACCCATATGTTAGAGTTGGCACTAACACACCCTCATGTAAGCCTCGTGCAACTGCAACACTCAAGCCTCTGTTTCTTATCAAGGTCTTCATTGCACCAGCTACTTTTCTTCCTTGTGTCACTCTACTTTCAACTTCTTTTGCACATTTTCCTCTCTTTTCTATCACTGTACCCAAGTATTTGACATCTCACCAATAAGTCTTTCTCCATTCACTGTGACATCACACTGGGAGTCACCTTCTCTCTCGGTAACAATCACTTTACTTTTCTCTACATTTACTCTCAAGGCACGACGCTCGCAGACATCAGGAAAACTCTGCACTAGACTACCAATTTCTTGTCTGGTACTTGCAAGCAGTACTGCATCATCAGCATACAACAAATTTGAGATATTCCATCTGTCACCATTCATTACCAACGCTATCCCTCTTTCCATTACTCGTGTTTTTACTTCTCTCATCACCCCATCCATATATATATATATTGAACAGCCATGGGGACATCACACAACCTTGTCGCACCCCCACACCGATCGTGAACCATTCACTTAGATGCTCATTAACCCTTACACATGCTTCGCTACCATCATAAAAGCTCTTGACAGCACTAGCAGCTTACCACCTACACCATACATGCACAAAACTTTCCACAATCTCTCTCTGTCTACTTTGCCGTATGCATTTTCCAGATCCATGAATGCCATAAACACATTATGGTCCTTCTCACATGCCTTCTCTGCTATCTGTCTCACTGCAAATACTTGATCCACACATCCTCTGCCACTCCTAAAGCCACCCTGTTCATCACTCACTAGGACTTCTGATATCTCTCTTACTTTCTCTATAATAATTGTTCCATATACCTTCCCTACAACGCTCAATAAACTTATGCCACTATAATTCTTATACTCACTTCGCTCATCTTTGTTTTTGTACAGCAGTACAATCACAGCCTTTTCCCACTCTGCAGGCACAGTTTCACTCATCCATGCTTTCTTACATATCCCCAACAAGCACTTCATTCCACTCTCTCCACTACACCTAGGCATCTCTGCATACTCCTCATCAACCCCAGCTTCTTTCCCATTTTTCAGTCGTTTCACAGCGCTCTTCACCTGTGCGAGTGTCACGTCTCCTGGCACTGCATTACTTCTCTGCACACTCCCAAAACCAATCATGTTTACAGCCGCTCTGCTCTCTCTATTCCCATTCATCAGGCTTTCAAAATATTTTATGTGTTCGACTCTGGGCATAGGCTTCATAGCCTGCTATCAAGGCTCAGCAGTCCTCCTACATACCATACACCTCTACATGTCACCATTTCGGCGCTAACACCCACCGTCCATATTGAATCCATGCTAGGGCTGTTACTTCCTTCTTCTTCCTCTTCACTAGTCTCTTTACGTGCTTCTTGCTCTCGATATACTCAGTTCTTATTTCAACTGAACCCCTATCCTGTAACCACTTTAGACACTTCTACATACATACATACAAACATAGATAGATAGATATGCGTGTGTGTGTGTGTGTGTGTGTGTGTGTGTGTGTGTGTGTGTGTGTGTGTGTGTAGCCAAAATCGGAAAAAAGGATATTGATGAAACTTGGCAGGATGGGTGGAACTGGGTCCTAGATGGGCCAGTTTCAATTTCATGTTGATTGGTATCTTCGGATGTGGTATTCTGGACACTAACAATTGTCCCCATTGGTGTTAATACACTCGCACATGGAAGAAACGGTCGGATATTTCCGTAGAGATATATGTATCTTTGATAGAGAGAGAGAGAGAGAGAGAGAGAGAGAGAGAGAGAGAGAGAGAGAGAGAGAGAGAGAGAGAGAGAGAGAGAGAGAGAGAGAGAGAGACTGAAAGGGAAAAAGGCAAGAAAATCGAGAGAGAGAGAAAAAAAGTACTGGAAAAGAAAAATAAGTGGAGGGACCTGGTAAGCTAATGCAGTTTGGAGAGGGAGGGACGAAAGGAGGGAGCAGAGGAGAGGAAGGGAGGGCCGTGGGGGTATGGGTGAGGGAGGAGAGAGGGAAGGAGGGGAAACGAATGGAAGGCCAAGTTCGCAGTTGCGTCCATCAGCCATGAAATATTTCAAGGCCTGAGCGACACCGGGGTTCTCGGGGGTTGGGGAAGGGACCGGGGAAGCAAGGAGGCAAGAGTAAGAATGGAAGGAAGGAAGGAAGGGAGGAAGGGATGAAGAGGGTGAGGCAAGGGAAGAGGTAGAGGAAGGCGGATCGAAGAGGAGGAGGGAGTAGATGGACGGAATTGGAGGAAAGAGGTGGAAGGAAAGGCGGAAAGGGAGGAGATGGAGGGAAGAACTGGAGAAAGTAAATGGTGAGTAATGGGAGCAGGAGAATCCAAGAAAAAAGAAAGAGGGCGGAGAAAGTCAATGTTGCAGTGGGAGGGGAAAGACAGATAATTTTTTGGGAGAAATGAATGAAGAGAGATGAGGAGAGAGTAAGAGGAAGGGAAGAAAAGGGAGCGCAGGATAATTAAAGAGAGACCCGAGAGGGAAGAGGAGGTAAAAAAAAATGAAATGGGGAAAGTAAAAGGGGTGAGAATGGAGGGAAAAGAAAGTGAACTTAATATGATATGCGAGAATGAAGAAGGGAAGAGATGGGACAGAAGAGATTAAGGTAAGAAGAAAGTGAAAAGAAGGAAAGAAAGCGAATGAGAGAGCGAAGAGAAGTGAATGGAATGGAATGAAGAGGAGAAAGGGGAGTGGAGAGGAATGAAGATAAAAATAAAAAGAGAGCGAAGTGAAGGCAGGACAGATAATTTAAGCTAAATACGCGAATAACAGAAAATAGGACGTCTCCCCCACACGCCATACCCTCCGACATAAGAGCCAGTAGCAGAAATCGAAAAAAAAAAAAAAACTAAATCCAATGGAAGGAGCATCCGTAAGGAAATTCCAGTTCGCAACAAGAAGGGAAACTACTGTATTTCCTTGTCTGTAGGAAGAGTGATCGATCTGAAACTCGAAGTATTGTAATATTATGTTTGTGTGGTTACAATATCTATATAATGATTGGAATAACTAACGCGTTGCAAATATACGCCAGCATTTCAAAGGGCATATTACCAGCATCCATTTTACATGTCTGTCATGGCTGGGATTCTAACTCTAGACCCCAGACTCGCGAGATGAGTACGCTGATGATCAAGCCACCGCGCTACCTGTAGATTATGCACTTGATCAGTAAGGTCCAGATAAATTTAACCAGATATATGAAGTCAAAATAATATATGAAGAACCCATTTGAATAAAAAGTTTGGATGATTGAACAGTGAGGATTAATGAAAAGAATGAATAATTGAGGCGTCCAGAAAAAATGAAGGGTTCTGACAAATGACTGGTTAGGATAAATGAAGGATCGAGGTGACTGGAGAGTATTGATAAATAAAAAACAAAAATAAAATAAAGAACTCATCTCTGGATAAATAAAGAGTCTGGATAAACGAAAACACTTGACAAAAGAGGGTGGAATATGAAAAAAAAAAAAAAGGTCAGGGTAAATGAGATGCTGAGAAATAATGAAGATTTTATATGTATAGAAATTAAAAGTAAACGTACTGGGAGGTTGAGGAGAGGAAAAAGGAAAGCGAAAGAGGTTACCGAAATGATACCAAAAGTTTTGGACGAGTCGAGTGAGACCCAGCAATTATGGAGTTACAGAACAGAGTGGCAGAGAACTGAATAAAACCCTGTGCACTATCCCTAATTGGTGCCAGCAGTTGTCGACCAGTCCAGCATGCCAAGTAGTTGCTGGCTGGGTGTGAGTTGATGGCAGGAGGAGGAGGAGGAGGAGGAGACTGAGACTGAGAACGAGGTGGAAGAAATGAAGCCGAGAGAGTCTGGAAGAGAGGAATGAGATGCCATGGAGAATATGAGGACATGAGGAAAAAAAAATGGAAGGAGAGGGGAAAGCAAAATGTGGAGAGTATAATATATCACTCTGGCAGGATCTGATCACCGAAGGAAGATATGGAGACTGAATTCGAGGTGATGAGCTGACTAAAATGGCGAGTGCAGGAAGAAAAATGGAAGGAGCAGAAAGGAAAGCATCGAGAGGAAAGAAAAGGAGAGGGGAAAAGAGAAAAATCAGAAGAGAGTGGAAAAGAAAGAGAGGAAAAGGTATAAAAGAAGCTGCATGGGAAGAAATGTGGAAAATTCAGGGAAGCAGGAAACAATATGGTGTGTAACGACGTAATTATACTAGCCGGGTGTGAGATGATGAAAGGAGGAGGAGAGTGAGCCTGCGAAGGAGATGAAAAAATAAATGAAAGAGAGACAAGGAAGTGGATGAGAAGATAAAGCAAGTGGTTGTGTGGGAAGGGTATGCAGTGGATGGGAGTAAGAAATATAATATGAGAACAATGTGAAATGAATAATCTATCAGCGTAATATGGAGAGAAATGGAATTTACAAGAAATGAGGAAAAGAGAATGAATATAAAAGAAGGAACGGGGAAGAAAGAAAAGAAAAATAATAAAAAAAGAAATTAGAGGCCTCCGCAAGGGGGGAATCACACAGCCGCAAGCCGATACATGTCTAGCGAGGCTCGGCAAATGACCTTGACCTTGACATACTTTCACCAATTTCAAACTCGTCCGAGATTTTCACCCATAAAACACGAATGTAAAATTTTTTGATGCTTAAATGGTTGCGAAGTTATCGCAACAGACAAACAAACTAAACACAATACCAGCATCCCTATCGCGGCTGGTAAAAATGGGAACGAGGAGAGGGAGACTGAGAGCACACTGGAGTGATAACAAGACGAGACTGGGGAAAAAAAAAAAAAAAGACGGAGGAATAGGCGGGAATGAGAGGAATGGATTTACTGAAAAAAAAAAAAAAAAAAAAAAAAGGAAAAAAAAAAAAAAAAAAAAGGGAACGGAATAAGAGAGGGAAAACAAGATTTACTGAATAAATAATAGACTGCTGTGAGGGAGGTGACAGCAGGAGACTGAGGAAGATGCAGGATGTGTCATAAAGACTTTGTAGTTAATTGTAGAGAAGTATATTTTAGACTTGTGGTCGAGCGGCTTTTATATCTTGTAGTAGTTTCCCCACCAGATGTCATGTAGTGACGGGAGAGGTAAAGAATAGTATGGGACTATTTTTATTTGTCTTGGAAATATTAAACAGGTATAATAGTATAAGTCCTGGGTAGCTACCTCCCTGTCTCGCTATCTCTCTCTCTCTGTTCTAAAGCTAATCTCCGTCTCGACCTCTCTATAGGGTCGCTTGTCTCCTTCTAAACTCTCTTTCCTAACATCTCGTGTAGTAGGGTGTGTGTGTCACGTATCTTCCTCATGGCAACAGAACTTTCTCACGAGAGGACTGCTGACAGCTAACTGAATCATCTCCTTACTGGCCGCTGTCGTCAGCTTTCCTCCGTGTAAGCGTTTAGCGCTGCTCGCTTCTCGCAAACACAACACCTTCTCATCATTTGACTTCCTGCTTCTATCTGTCTCTCTATCTATCTATTTATCTATCTATCTATTATGTAGTCCTATATTTGCTCGGCCACGTAAAATGACGTACCATCGACATTTAATAGTTATAATATATTAATACATACTACATACACATTATAATGAACTTATAAGCTAATTAAGTGAAATACATAATATTGTAAAGTAAC
>NC_136957.1:17745228-17839548 GCF_032717465.1 Coenobita brevimanus | reverse complement strand
TTGCTCAGGTATATCTTTTTCACCACTCTATTGTTATCCATTCTTTCCACATGACCATATCATCTCAGGACACACTCTTCGAATCTGGTGTCCACCGGCTTCCTCGCACCACACCTTTCATGAATCAAATAATTTCGTATCCTATCCACCCTATGTACTCCATATACATTCCTCAGCAGTCCCATCTCCACTGCTCTTACTCTTGACCTTTCATTTTCATGCCACACCATAGTCTCACACCCATATGTTAGAGTTGGCACTAACACACCCTCATGTAAGCCTCGTGCAACTGCAACACTCAAGCCTCTGTTTCTTATCAAGGTCTTCATTGCACCAGCTACTTTTCTTCCTTGTGTCACTCTACTTTCAACTTCTTTTGCACATTTTCCTCTCTTTTCTATCACTGTACCCAAGTATTTGACATCTCACCAATAACAGTCTTTCTCCAATCACTGTGACATCACACTGGGAGTCACCTTCTTTCTCGGTAACAATCACTTTACTTTTCTCTACATTTACTCTCAAGGCACGACGCTCACAGACATCAGGAAAACTCTGCACTAGACTACCAATTTCTTGTCTGGTACTTGCAAGCAGTACTGCATCATCAGCATACAACAAATTTGAGATATTCCATCTGTCACCATTCATTACCAACGCTATCCCTCTTTCCATTGCTCGTGTTTTTACTTCTGTCATCACCCCATCCATATATATATATTGAACAGCCATGGGGACATCACACAACCTTGTCGCACCCCCACACCGATCGTGAACCATTCACTTAGATGCTCATTAACCCTTACACATGCTTCGCTACCATCATTAAAGCTCTTGACAGCACTAGAAGCTTACCACCTACACCATACATGCACAAAACTTTCCACAATCTCTCTCTGTCTACTTTGCCGTATGCATTTTCCAGATCCATGAATGCCATAAACACCTTATGGTCCTTCTAACATGCCTTCTCTGCTATCTGTCTCACTGCAAATACTTGATCCACACATCCTCTGCCACTCCTAAAGCCACCCTGTTCATCACTCACTAGGACTTCTGATATCTCTCTTACTTTGTCTATAATAATTGTTCCATATACCTTCCCTACAACGCTCAATAAACTTATGCCACTATAATTCTTATACTCACTTAGCTCATCTTTGTTTTTGTACAGCAGTACAATCACAGCCTTTTCCCACTCTGCAGGCACAGTTTCACTCATCCATGCCTTCTTACATATCCCCAACAAGCACTTCATTCCACTCTCTCCACTACACCTAGGCATCTCTGCATACTCCTCATCAACCCCAGCTTCTTTCCCATTTTTCAGTCGTTTCACAGCGCTCTTCACCTGTGCGAGTGTCACGTCTCCTGGCACTGCATTACTTCTCTGCACACTCCCAAAACCAATCATGTTTACAGCCGCTCTGCCCTCTCTATTCCCATTCATCAGGCTTTTAAAATATTTTATGTGTTCGACTCTGGGCATGGGCTTCATAGCCTGCTATCAAGGCTCAGCAGTCCTCCTACATACCGTACACCTCTACATGTTACCATTTCGGCGCTAACACCCACCGTCCATATTGAATCCATGCTAGGGCTGTTACTTCCTTCTTCTTCCTCTTCACTAGTCTCTTTACGTGCTTCTTGCTCTCGATATACTCAGTTCTTATTTCAACTGAACCCCTATCCTGTAACCATTTTAGACACTTCTACATACATACATACAAACATAGATAGATAGATATGCGTGTGTGTGTGTGTGTGTGTGTGTGTGTGTGTGAGTGTGTGTGTGTGTGTGTAGCCAAAATCGGAAAAAAGGATATTGATGAAACTTGGCAGGATGGGTGGAACTGGGTCCTAGATGGGCCAGTTTCAATTTCATGTTGATTGGTATCTTCGGATGTGGTATTCTGGACACTAACAATTGTCCCCATTGGTGTTAAAACACTCGCACATGGAAGAAACGGTCGGATATTTCCGTAGAGATATATGTATCTTTGATAGAGAGAGAGAGAGAGAGAGAGACTGAAAGGGAAAAAGGCAAGAAAATCGAGAGAGAAAAAAAAAAAGTACTGGAAAAGAAAAATAAGTGGAGGGACCTGGTAAGCTAATGCAGTGTGGGGAGGGAGGGACGAAAGGAGGGAGCAGAGGAGAGGAAGGGAGGGCCGTGAGGGTATGGGTGAGGGAGGAGAGAGGGAAGGATGGGAAACGAATGGGAGGCCAAGTTCGCAGTTGCGTCCATCAGCCATGAAATATTTCAAGGCCTGAGCGACACCGGGGTTCTCGGGGGTTGGGGAAGGGACCGGGGAAGCAAGGAGGCAAGAGTAAGAATGGAAGGAAGGAAGGAAGGGAGGAAGGGATGAAGAGGGTGAGGCAAGGGAAGAGGTAGAGGAAGGCGGATCGAAGAGGAGGAGGGAGTAGATGGACGGAATTGGAGGAAAGAGGTGGAAGGAAAGACGGAAAGGGAGGAGATGGAGGGAAGAACTGGAGAAAGTAAATGGTGAGTAATGGGAGCAGGAGAATCCAAGAAAAAAGAAAGAGGGCGGAGAAAGTCAATGTTGCAGTGGGAGGGGAAAGACGGATAATTTTTTGGGAGAAATGAATGAAGAGAGATGAGGAGAGAGTAAGAGGAAGGGAAGAAAAGGGAGCGCAGGATAATTAAAGAGAGACCCGAGAGGGAAGAGGAGGTAAAAAAAAATGAAATGGGGAAAGTAAAAGGGGTGAGAATGGAGGGAAAAGAAAGTGAACTTAATATGATATGTGAGAATGAAGAAGGGAAGAGATGGGACAGAAGAGATTAAGGTAAGAAGAAAGTGAAAAGAAGGAAAAAAAGCGAATGAGAGAGCGAAGAGAAGTGAATGGAATGGAATGAAGAGGAGAAAGGGGAGTGGAGAGGAATGAAGATAAAAAGAGAGCGAAGTGAAGGCAGGACAGATAATTTAAGCTAAATACGTTAATAACAGAAAATAGGACGTCTCTCCCCCACACGCCATACCCTCCGACATAAGAGCCGGTAGCAGAAATCGAAAAAAAAAAAAAAAACTAAATCCAATGGAAGGAGCATCCGTAAGGAAATTCCAGTTCGCAACAAGAAGGGAAATTACTGTAGTTCCCTGTCTGTAGGAAGAGTGATCGATCTGAAACTCGAAGTATTGTAATATTATGTTTGTGTGGTTACAATATCTATATAATGATTGGAATAACTAACGCGTTGCAAATATACGCCAGCATTTCAAAGGGCATATTACCAGCATCCATTTTACATGTCTGTCATGGCTGGGATTCTAACTCTAGACCCCAGACTCGCGAGATGAGTACGCTGACGATCAAGCCACCGCGCTACCTGTAGATTATGCACTTGATCAATAAGGTCCAGATAAATTTAACCAGATATATGAAGTCAAAATAATATATGAAGAACCCATTTGAATAAAAAGTTTGGATGATTGAACAGTGAGGATTAATGAAAAGAATGAATAATTGAGGCGTCCAGAAAAAATGAAGGGTTCTGACAAATGACTGGTTAGGATAAATGAAGGGTCAAGGTGACTGGAGAGTATTGATAAATAAAAAACAAAAATAAAATAAAGAACTCATCTCTGGATAAATGAAGAGTCTGGATAAACGAAAACACTTGACAAAAGAAGGTGGAATATGAAAAAAAAAAAAAGGTCAGGGTAAATGAGATGCTGAGAAATAATGAAGATTTTATATGTATAGAAATTAAAAGTAAACGTACTGGGAGGTTGAGGAGAGGAAAAAGGAAAGCGAAAGAGGTCACGAAAATGATACCAAAAGTTTTGGACGAGTCGAGTGAGACCCAGCAATTATGGAGTTCCAGAACAGAGAGGCAGAGAACTGAATAAAACCCTGTGCACTATCCCTAATTGGTGCCAGCAGTTGTCGACCAGTCCAGCATGCCAAGTAGTTGCTGGCTGGGTGTGAGTTGATGGCAGGAGGAGGAGGAGGAGGAGGAGACTGAGACTGAGAACGAGGTGGAAGAAATGAAGCCGAGAGAGTCTGGAAGAGAGGAATGAGATGCCATGGAGAATATGAGGACATGAGGAAAAAAAAATGGAAGGAGAGGGGAAAGCAAAATGTGGAGAGTATAATATATCACTCTGGCAGGATCTGATCACCGAAGGAAGATATGGAGACTGAATTCGAGGTGATGAGCTGACTAAAATGGCGAGTGCAGGAAGAAAAATGGAAGGAGCAGAAAGGAAAGCATCGAGAGGAAAGAAAAGGAGAGGGGAAAAGAGAAAAATCAGAAGAGAGTGGAAAAGAAAGAGAGGAAAAGGTATAAAAGAAGCTGCATGGGAAGAAATGTGGAAAATTCAGGGAAGCAGGAAACAATATGGTGTGTAACGACGTAATTATACTAGCCGGGTGTGAGATGATGAAAGGAGGAGGAGAGTGAGCCTGAGAAGGAGATGAAAAGATAAATGAAAGAGAGACAAGGAAGTGGATGAGAAGATAAAGGAAGTGGTTGTGTGGGAAGGGTATGTGGTGGATGCGAGTAAGAAATATAATATGAGAACAAGGTGAAATGAATAATCTATCAGCGTAATATGGAGAGAAATGGAATTTACAAGAAATGAAGAAAAGAGAATGAATATAAAAGAAGGAACGGGGAAGAAAGAAAAGAAAAATAATAAAAAAAGAAATTAGAGGCCTCCGCAAGCGGGGAATCACACAGCCGCAAGCCGATACATGTCTAGCGAGGCTCGGCAAATGACCTTGACCTTGACATACTTTCACCAATTTCAAACTCGTCCGAGATTTTCACCCATAAAACACGAATGTAAAATTTTTTGATGCTTGAATGGTTGCGAAGTTATCGCAACAGACAGACAAACTAAAAACAATACCAGCATCCCTATCGCGGCTGGTAAAAATGGGAACGAGGAGAGGGAGACTGAGAGCACACTGGAGTGATAAGATGAGACTGAAAAAAAAAAAAAAAAAGACGGAGGAATAGGCGGGAATGAGAGGAATGGATTTACTGAAAAAAAAAAAAAAAAGAAAGGGGACGGAATAAGAGAGGGAAAACAAGATTTACTGAATAAATAATAGATTGCTGTGAGGGAGGTGACAGCAGGAGACTGAGGAAGATGCAGGATGAACAGAGAGAGAGAGAGAGAGAAATGAGAGAGAGAGAGACAGGGTAAGACGCAGAGACAGCAAGACTCAAACAAAATGCACAACACACACACACACACACACACACACACACACACACACACACACACACACACACACACACACACACACACACACACACACACAAATACAAGCGCACAAATCACAGACAGGGAGTAGACTGTAGCACCAGTCGAGCAGGGCGGTACTCCCAAGGTGGATGGAAAGCTGATGACAGGGAGAGGTGGAGCCCCCGTTTCGTCAGCCCTCGGGACTAGTTCTGGACCGTCCCCCTTGGCTGAACTTTTTCAGTGTTTCAGTAACACCGAGAGTAGACCAGAATGCTCTCCATTACAAGTTTTTTTTTACTGTTAACACCAAACTACATGCACAGTACACACTACACTTCCAATTCATAATTCAACCAAAATGGCTTTGTTTAACCAAGCCTCGGACTCCCGGGGGAGGGGAGACAATAAATACCCCCACAATCCGCCCATCTCCCTGTGACAACTCGCCGCGAGATGCCTGAAACCACTGTCTGACTCCCTTCTTCTTCATTTCTGCAACATTCGCGGTCTTCCCTCTAACTTTCTCTCTGTTGAGCACCACCTCTCCTACTCTAAACCTCACCTTCTCTTCTTATCTCAGACAGGTGTCTGCGGCAACTGATGGCAAACCCTTCTTTTATCTTCCTACTTTCTCTATACTCAATTCAAAGACAAAAGTGGCTGTTGTGTATATGTACGCAAAGACTTATTTTACTCTCGTGTTCCTGAACTTGATTCTTCTGAATTCTCAACTCTGGCTTAGGCTCTCCTGGTATTCTCTGACTAAATATATCTGTTGTTTACATATCCCCTAATTTTACTGATTATGACAAATTCTTTGACTGTCTTACTTCTGCAATGAACACATCCCATCCACATCTCCTGTCTCTGAAATCTCCATTTTAGGAGATTACAATGTTCATCACCTTTTCCTCTCCTCTCCTTTCACTGATCCACCTGGTGAAAAAGCCTACATCTTTTCTATCCTTAATGACATACAGCAGCTTGTACAGCACCCTACCAGTTTCCCTGACCTCTTTGGAGCGAGTTCCAACATACTTGACCTCTTCCTTACTACTAATTCTTCTGCTTACACTGTTTATCTTCCCTCTCCCTTGGGCTCCTCCAACCACACCCTTATCACTTTAACCTGTCCCATCGCTCCAGTACGGCCTGTGGATCCTTAAAAAAAACGTCGGTTGTGGCAATAGGAGCTACTGATTGGGAGCCCCTCAATCAGTTCTTCTTTAATTTTCCCTGGAATGATTATTGCACCCATGGCCGACAGCCATCTCAGTGTGCCATGCGCATTACGAAAGTTATTTTCTCTGGTATGGAAGCATATATTCCTTTCTCATATCCTTTGACTAATGAAAAGAAACCCTGGTTTAATCAGCTCATGTATTTTCTGCCCTCACTGGTCTCAGTATTAAAAAGGCATATGGGCCCGATGGGGTCCCTCCTGTTGTTCTCAAGAACTTTGCTTCTGTGCTAACACCCTGCTTAGGTGAACTCTTTTGCCTTTGTCTGTCAACTTGTACCTTTCTTGTTGCTTGAAGTTTGCTCTCATTCAGCCTGTCCCAAAGAAGGGTGACCATACCCAATCCTCTAACCGTCGCCCAATTGCTTTAACATCCTGTATCTCATAAGCTTTCGAGTCTATCCTTAACCAAAAAATAATAATAATAATAAATCATCTTTCCTATTACAACCTTCTTTCTGATCGTCAGTATGGGTTCCGTCAGGGACGCACCACTGGCGATTTTCTCACCTATCTTTCAGACTCCTGGTCATCCTTATTTCGAGATTTTGGCGACAGCTTTGCCATTGCACTTGATATTTCAAACGCTGTTGATCGAGTCTAGCATAGATCTTTAATTTCCTACCTGCCCTTTTATGTTTTCTATCCTTCTATCTGTGCCTTCATCTTTAGGTTCCTTTCTGGTCGTTCTATAGCTGCTGTTGTAGACGGCCACCGTTCTTCTGCTAGAGCTATCAATGATGGTGAACCTCAGGGCTCTGTCCTATCACCAACTTTATTTCATTCATTCATCGACGGCTTTCTAAGCTGTACATCTAATCCTATCCACTCGCTGATGATTCCAAACTTCACCTTTCTATCCACTTCCCTCAGCAGCTACTTCAACAAACAAGGGATGAGGCTATAGCATACCTAATGTCTGACTGGCCTCGTATCTTTGACTGTGGTAAATTAATCTTGTTGTTTTTAATCCATCAAAAACTCAGTTCTTACACCTTTTAACCAGTGAAAATCTTCACAATACTACCCTCTAGTGTTTAATAATGCCCAACTCAATCCTGCATCATCTTTAAACTTACTTGGGGTTTCACTCTCTCGGGATTTATCTTGGAAAGGTCATAATTAATTACATCTCTTGCAAAATCTTCTTCCAAGAGATTGGATGTGCTAAGTCGACCCCGTGCTTTCTTTGCCTTTGCACTTTATACACAGGTTTTATTCGCCCTTGTATAGAGTAAAACTCCCATGTGTGAGGAGACTCTCCACATCCAGTTGTTCTCAGCAAGGTGGAATCAAAGGCTTTTCGTCTCAGTAACTTTTCTCCTCTTACTAGCTCCTTCAACTCCTGTCTCCTCGCCGCACTGTTGCATCTTTATCTCTTTTTAATCGTTAATTCAGTGATCACATCTCCTTTGAACTATCCCATTGCTCCCCTTCAACACTACGACGGGCGCGTAGCACCCGTCTAGCAACAAATTTTCATTCCTTTTCTGTCCAACTCTCTGATGCAAAAGTTAACCGTTAATCACCGTCCTTCATTTATGCAACAGGTTATCTCTGGAACTGTCTCACTCTGTATTTCCTACCTCCCGTGATCTCCAGTCTTTGATAAGCAGTGTGTCCGGGTAACTCGAACTGAACGGATCTTGAATATGGCTCTCTGCTGCATTGTTTTTGTTTTTTTCTTGGAAGGAACGGTTTGCGCACTCCGAGCTTTGGTTCCCTCGTCTTTGAAAAAAAAAAAAAAAATTCACACATGTGAACACACACACACACACACACACACACACACACACACACACACACACACACACACACACACACACACACACACACACGCGCGCGCGCGCGCATGGACTCACATACACTGGCACCCGTGCACACACACAAAGAATCAGACATACAGCCACACAGACTTACACATACATCGAGCAAAGTAATATTTCATTCAAGTTTTCGTATGTTTATAGGAGCATACGGTAAAGGTATATTACGAGCATAGGATTAGAGGTGAGGAGCTGTGTACATTACCACAGTGTGAAGAAAAGGGAAAACAGCTTTTGTGGTGAGTGCTACCGGTAAGTCAAGTGTGTCCTTGATTGTAACCATTCTGAACTGTATTTTGGAAGTATTTGTCTCAGTGATCCTTTGAATTTATGCTGATATGTCATCTCTAGTACAAAGTTGGGATAGTTTTGCACTTTGATGATTCGACTGGCAGGTTGTATAAACTTTACAAAATTTATGCTTATATATCGTTTAACGTATACATAGTGTCGATACCAGTAATATTATAATCTTATGTCGTAAGAAGTGATCGGTGTGTGCCACGTAAGATTTCTGGGTCCCAGGCAAGAAGTTGTTTGGTCTGTGCCTAAAGACGAATACATAAGAGAAAAGCCCACTTATAAGAATTATGTAAAGCATGCAGAAGTGGGTATAAATCAACATAATTTTCAGTGATTGATTGCATACAACACTGTTGCTTTCCTATGTATGGCAGGAATGGTAACTTGGGAGTATTTAAACCATGTGAAGACATTCTATAGGACGAGCTGAGACTGGCAGATGACTCCGGCAAGGCGAAGCAGGATGAAAAAGGAGGAATAGAGAGGGGGAAGGATTTGGGGTTGGTGAAGGCAGAGGGATAAGATGCGAAAGTGTCCAGTATTGATCTAATTGCAGCTTGCACAGTGTACTGACTGGCATCTTCGACATACACCCTCTAATTAGGCCGTGTTTGATGTAGTCCAATAGACAATAGTTTTAATGACTGAGTATTTCGGTAAATTATTAAATATTGTAACTATTCTAGCTTCATTTTTACTTGCTGTTCTCACTGTTGAATGCTTATACAGCCAACCATCAAGCAGTAATTTATAAGACTCGGGACCATTCTTCCCTTGGGAAAAACAAACACTGAGGATGATTAGTGGGTGAAGTTGTTGTGAACTGCTCTGTGTGTGTGTGTGTGTGTGTGTGTGTGTGTGTGTGTGTGTGTGTGTGTGTGTGTGTGTGTGTGTGTGTGTGTGTGTGTGTGCAGGCCTCGATAAATAAGCCTGACTTCCCTGCTATATCCAAAGGAAAGCGTTGAGGTTACTCTCCGGTATCATAATATAAAACATCCACAAAATCATATATTATCATGGCTGTGAAGCTAAGCCTGATACGCTGTTCAACGTCAGAACACAAGAGCAGCGAATCAGGCCATAAAGGAGTTAACTGGGACTGAAAAGAAAAGGAAGGAAATACCTGTACGAGATAGAAATGGTAATTTGATGGCTAAAGATTTGGATATAAAACTAAGGTGGAAAGAGCATTTTGAATCTGTTCTAAATAGACCAATCCCAGCTGAAGAGGACATTTTGCCAGCCGAGAGGGATTTGCAAATAGAAACAGGGGATATAACCTTGGAAGAGGTAACAAAATCTATAAAGGAGTTAAAGAATTTTAAGGCCCCAGGAGAGGATGGAATATTTCCTGAAATGCTTAAAGTGGAAAACGATGAGTTGATGAATGCACTTTTGAAAGTTTTTAATGTGGCTTGGGATAATGGTGGAATTCCAGAAGAGTGGAAAAATGGAGTGATAATAAAAATACCAAAAAAGGGAGATTTAAGCGTGTGTGGCAATTGGAGGGGGATAACTTTGACACCTGTAGTTGAAAAAGTCTTTTCCAAAATCTTGTTGAACAGAATAGAGACAGTAATTGATAAAATTTTAAGAGAAGAACAAGCGGGATTTAGAAAGGGTTGAGGTTGTAATGATCAGATTATTATTGTAAGGCATCTAATGCAACAAGCTAATGAGATGAAAATGCCACTTAATATGTATTTTGTGGATTTTGAAAAGGCGTTTGATAGCATTTCACGTGGAGCTATGTTGAACATTATGAGATTTTATGGTTTACCAGAAAAGTTTGTAAATATTATTAGAAGCCTGCATGAAGGTACTTTCTGTAAGGTAATGATGGGTGGTTCTTTGAGTGATCCATTTAAAGTTAGGTCAGGAGTGATTCAATGAGGAGTTCTTTCGCCATTGCCGTTTGTTTTGGTTATGGATTATGTTATGAGAAAGGTTGTAAGGAGAACAGGTGCAGGAATTAACTGGAAAGAAAATAAGAAGCTGATGCATTTGGACTATGCTGATGATATTATACTGACTTACGGAAGTATTTACGAGAAGCAGAGGGTGCTTGATTGTCTGGTGGAGGAAGGAGGATAAGTGGGATTGGTAATAAATTGTGGAAAGACATATTATTAATTTGAAAGTGGGGAACCAAATCGATTGTGTAATCGGGAATAATGTTGTAAAGAATGTGGAAAACTTTAAATATCTGGGAACGATTGTATCATCTAATGGATCATTAACCCCTTAACAGTAGGGCATCACTTTCATGATGCTTGGGAGCAAGGGATCATACCGCGGGGCGTCACTTTTGTGATTCTGTGTTATTTTGAATTCGCTCGGGCTTTCAAGTGGTGGCTTGTATCATCTATCAGTACTGCCAATGCCCAACACTAGGCAGCACTCCTAATCTCATCTGTACTCCCATCCATTGTTGACAATTTATCCATTTCTCCCCATTCTTGACTCCCCTCCCTACCTCCCCTTCATTACCCTCTCCTCTCGCCTGCCCAGCCACGCTGCGCTAAGTAAATCTTCCCCGGAATTTTCCACTGATTTCATCCATTGAAATAAGCCCTATGCCCTATTCTTATACCAAATAATATATACAAAAAAAGAAATAAGGTAAGTGATAGTGCCATACACCTGGAATTGGCTAATTATCACCTGACAACACCTCATGTGCACTCGTTCACTAATTTTCTCTGTTTATTTCCCCTTGAAATATGCCGTATAATCTATTCTCATAATAAAAATATATAGGATACAAAAACCCACACTGGCAGACGAAAAAAGATGTATTCCAAACAGTTTCGGCGACAGCTGTCGCCCTCTTCAGTGGATCTACAGACCAAGAGTGGTACATACAAATGCCGAGAAGCTGCTTATATGCAGGGTGAGGACACGTTTTCCCAACCACACCTGATGTGACCTCACCTGACTAGGTGATATTTGCATTCACCTGGAACTACCTAATTTATTATGTATTGTCTAGATTTCCTGCCAATCATTTCATAGAGTATATATTAGCAGCTGTCACCATGCTGACATTGGCAGAGTTGTACACCCCCTAGGCCACCACAGCTTTCAGAAGACTGTCGTCTTTCAAGGTGAAACCACGTCGGATTCGTGCCTGTCCAATTCCGCCGATTTTTAGCCCCATGCAAAGGGCCCTGTGACCTCTACCCCTACTAAACCTCGTGTGGAAAGGGGTAAAGGGCTGAGTGACTGCTGTGGAACGTCAACTGCCTAATTTATCAATGAAAATGATGGACAGTGACTATGATCTTTCTGGTCAGTAAAACAGTGCAAGTGGAAATGTAAATAATATGTAAATAATGTGTAAACAGCAAGGGAAAGCAATGAATGTAAATACCTGTATAAGTGAACAGTGGAAAATAGTCTTATAAGTTACTGCAAGTGACAGTCCATAACACAGTGTAAATAAAATAGAAATGTAAATAATGTAAATAAAATAGAGAATGTAAATAGAAATATAAATGAGTAGTAATATAAGAATACGAGTATATATACTAGGAGTAATGAAAGTGAAAGTTTGATTTTAGCATGTATGAATACTATGAGTTATGAAAGTGGAAGTGAAAGTGACAGATTCGCTCTCAATGTTAGTATAAGGGACGAGAAAGTGAATGCTACGTATTTTACTGAAAGAGAAATTGAATGCCTACAGTGACAATAAACTACTATTACTGAATGAAACTTTTGGAAAAAGACTGCAGATATCTATAAGTGTTATATAGTTATAGAAAAATTAAGTGTGAGTGTTTTTATGAATAATCTATCTATCTATCTATAGCCCGACGCCCTAATCCCGCAAAGGGTGGCCGCAGACAAATCGCCTCCAAGTCGCTCTGTCACCCACCATTTGACTACCTTCCCCCCAACTCACCCCCCCCTCCCTCATATACCTCTCAACTCCATCCCTCCACCTCATCCTCGGTCTACCCCTTCCTCTCCCTCCCTCCACCTCACCTACATACACCCTCTTAGTCAGTTTTTCATTCTCCATTCTCTCCACATGTCCAAACCACCTCAGTATATTTCTCCTAATCTTCTCAACCACATCCACTCCACAACGTTCCTTCACTTCTTCATTCGTCAACCTGTCCCTCCATGTCACTCCACATGCTCCTCTCAAGTAACTCATTTCCACTGCTCTCACCCTTGACTTGTTCCCCTCTTGCAAGGTCCACGCCTCGCTTCTATAGTTCAGGGTAGGAATCACAATACTATCATGCAGTGACTTCTTAACTTCCATACTCACCTCCCTATTTCTCATCACTGCTTTCAGTGACCCAACAACCTTCCATCCCTGCAGTACACTTTCACGCACTTCATCCCCCAAAGTTCCATCCTTACTCATCACACTACCCAAGTACTTGAATGCACTTACATTCTCTGTATCCTCACCATCCAACTTCACTGTACATTCTGTGACTTCATTCCTTTCAAACACCATAACTTTACTTTTGTTTACTTTAACTTTCAGATTCCTCCTCCTACACACTGTCCCAAATTCATTCACCAAACCTTGCAACTCCCATTGATCTTCACTCAACAATACTGTATCATCAGCAAACAGCAACACAGGAATCTTCCGAATCTCACCCTCATTCATTAGAGCCACCCCCACATCCACTGCCCTACCTTGCACCTCCTTCACAACAGCCATGGAGACATCATAACAACTCTGTTCCAGTCCCACATTGAGATAAAAAAACTAACTCAGCTCACCATCCACTCGCACTGTAGCCCTAGCTCCTTCGTACATGCTCTTCACAGCATTCAGCAATTTCCCCTCCACCCCATATATTCTTAATACCTTCCACATACTTTACCTATGTATTCTGTCATAAACTTTCTCCAAGTCCATGAAGGCAGCATACGCTTTCTTTCCCTTCTCTAGATACTTCTTCAATAAACATCTTAGAATAAATATCTGATCTACACACCCTTTTCCCTTCCTAAATCCCCCTTGTTCTTCTCCAACTAGGTCCTCTGTCATATGCCTAACCCTATCAATGAGTATTCTACCATATATTTTACCAGTCACATTAAGAAGGCAAATACCCCTATGGTTACCACATACTTCTCTCTCCCCTATTCCTTTGTATAAAGGAACAATTATACCTGATATCCAGTCCTCTGGAACCCTTCCCTCTTCCCAAGCCAATCTACACAACTTCCATATCCACTCCACAACAATCTCACCCCCATACCTCAGCATTTCCCCACACACTTCATCAATTCATGGGGCCTTTCCCATCTTGATCTTCTTCATTGCTTCCACTACTTCCGCCCTATTGATCTCTTCCTCCCTCCTCTCATCTCTTCTTCTCCCAGCCATTCCCCAACCACTTATACTCGCATTGCTCTCACTCTTTACATTCAACAACTCCTCAAAGTGCTCCTTCCGTCTCCTCAATTTCTCTCTCTTCTCCACCAACAATCTATTATTCCTATCTTTCATTCCCCTACTATATCCCCTTTCACACTGCCTTACTTTCCCTCCTTCCAAAACAATTTCTTACTCTCCCTCCATTTCACACTCAGATTCCTCCCAAACTCTTCATCCACTTTCTTCTTACTCTCCTTCACCAGTCTCTTCACCTCCCTTCTCCTGCTCACATATACCTCTCTCTTCTCTCTCTCTCATCTTCTTCCCTACCTCTACTCACTAACCATTCACTATATGCCTTCTTCCTTTGTTCCACAGCTCGTTTCACGTCATCATTCCACCATGCTGTCCCTTGCACACCCTTGGATCTCCTCCTCACTCCACAAACCACCTCACACGCTGCGCCTATCTCTTCCGTGAATATCTTACATATGTCTTACACCCCTTCCATCTGTTCTAGCTCATACCTTCCCAATCTTTCTTCCACTATACTCTTATACTCTGCCATTTTCTCACTATCTTGCAAATTCTCCACTCTTCTCACAGGAGCTGTTTCCTCCTGTCTTCCCCTTCGTCTCCTTAACCATTTTCTTTGCAGCTTTACCTTGGCCATCACTAAGTGATGGTCTGAGACTCCATTCCCCCACCCTCTCCACACTCTGGCATCCAACACTTGTCTTCTCATTCGCTCATCCACACACGCGTACTCTATCATTGCCTTCCGTTCAACAAGTTCACCATCCATCCTCCTCATTACTCTCCATATATACCGGTGGATCATCTTATGCCGAAAGTAGATGTTGGTTATTGTCAACCCCTTACCAGCACAGATGTCCACTAAAGCACTACCATTCCCATCTACTTCAGCTGGCACACCCCACTGACCAACCACTCCATCCACTCATACATTCCCAACTTTGCCATTCATGTCTCCAATCAAAAGCACTCTCTTGCTCCTCTAAAATTTGTCCATAAATGCTTCTACTCTCGCCCAAAACTCATCTTTCACTCTTGCCACTCGGTCCTTTGTTGGAGCATACACAAATACAATTGCTCACGCTTGTATACCTACTTTCATCCTCACCCATACAATCCTTGCACCCACTGTTCCATACTGTCGTATATTCTCCTTCCACTTCTAGCTTATCATCAGACATACATCCTCTCTTGCCCTCTCATTCTCATTAACTCCCGCACATATACCTAAACGATATTCCCATTCTCTCACCCTTTCACCTTACCATTTAGTGTCAGTTGATCCACATATATCCACTTTTGCATCCTCAAGCACCTGAACAATCTCTCTCTCTTTCACTTCATCATTCACTCCTCTCACATTCCATGTCCCCACCCTCAGAATGTCCTTTGTCCTTTCCTTAGTCGTCAACGTATGGTTCATCCTGGTCTGAGGTGCTTTATTTGCTTGTTTAGTTAGATCATTTTGTGGGGTGAGGCACTAACCCACCACCAACCCTTTTAGTCGCCTCGTACAAGAAGCAGGGATACTGGGGAAGTATTCTTGAAACCCCCCTACCCCCAGCAGTGAACGAGTGCAAGTGGGAAGGTCATATGCAGTTGTAATTTTCATTGTTTTCACAGTGTTTTTTTTTTGGAATATGGATTCCAAACTATTTGGAAATCATAGAATAGTGTTTCTAATGAAAATATCAACCTGTGGTAATCATATTACGGGGTGTCGGGAAGTGTAAAGTGGAGACTTCCTTACTCAACTTCAGAAGTCTCCACAAGTCCTAGGGTACTCGACAAAGGCTAAACAAACATCCCAGGAGAAAGCTAAAGGTAGGGGAGGGCGGTGATGATTCGGCCACTTTTTCGAAAAAAATCATAATAAATAAAGTTTAAGAAATTCTTAAAATCTGCTTATTCCAAGAGGAAGCCACATCTTTTGGCTCTTTTGTGTGCTATTGTCAGTTCTTAAACCTACGTCATTTCTTGGCAGTAATCCAAACTCTTAAGGTCTCCAAAATGGCCGAACCATCCCTCTTGGTGTGGATGATTCGGCCACTGGCGTTGGATGGTTCGGCCACCATGTGGGATGATTTGGCCACTTGCCTCTGGGGCTCAATTAAAGAATTAAATACAGTAGGAAAATTAAGAATCAAATTTTCATCTGTGCTGACATGATTTATTGGATTTATTTTTACCTAAACAATCTCCTTTTAATGAAACAAGGAACAAACAATCTCCTTATAATGAAATTAAATGGCTCTACTCTTGCCTATTTCAGATAAAATAAAACTATAATTTTGTGAAAGAAAATATCCGAGTCAAATGAAAGCTACTTCTCTTACATGCTGTTTACTCTTAACGCATTTTAAATCCAGTGAAACAAAAATCCAAAGTTGTAATACCTTTGCCTTCGCTTAGTGCTTTGTGAAACTGGTTCAGGTAATACTCCAATTATAGTGTTTCTTGAAACAGAAGCTTCATCAATTTCTGAGGGAAAGGAGAGAGAGAGAGAGAGAGAGAGAGAATATGTAATTTTATAGAAAAAAGGTAAGGGGATGAGTCTGTTATGATGTGGCAGGGGTAAACCAGCTCTGCTGTCGGGCCCTGCTGCAGATATCACTGATTGCATTGCGCAGTTGACCCTTGTGCGGTGTGGTGCGGTGAGGATCAGTCCGTTCTCCCCTTTGGGGCTAAGATGCGAATGAATGTGTTTGAATGGATGAGTAAATGGGGAGTGTGTCGTCCTGTCTCGGCTACCTCCCTTTCCTTGGGGGAAGCAGCCTAGGTATATAGATAGATAGATAGACAGAAAAAAATTGTTCAATAAAAAAAATAAATCATTAGATAATTATGAGGGATGGTTCGGCCACCTGGCAACCCTGCCGAACCATCCCTCACTTCATGTGGCCGAATCATCCCCCATGTATAAAGATGTACACATGGCGCCCCGAAACCCAGAGTTCATAAGCTGTTCGAGTGTTATCTACTCTCACGTCACCTATAGACAATAAACGATATTTGCACTATATATGGATAACAACCCTGAAGTATTAATGGAGCTACTGCTTACGTTGGATCACCGAAAAAGTACATAGGGGTCGTGAAAAATCATAAAATCTAACCTGATGTTGCTGTTTCCCGGCCAACCAAAACAAAAACACATGTGCCATTTGTCGGCAAGATCACGCAACTTCATGTGAAATCTCAACGATCTAGGTCCCCTACATTATTCAGGAAGGCCAGTGGCCGAACCATCCTCCTGGCCGAACTATCACTGCGCTCCCCTATGTGCCATAAGCATATTTAATTATAATATTCTAGGACTAATAACTGATTTTTGGGAAATATTTTTACAAAGTCTGTCGGAACGCGAATACCCTAACAGGACATGCAAGTCGAGCCAAAACAACCCCGCAGTTTAGGGGTTAAACAATGAAATTAAGGAGAGGATTAGACAGACTTGGCAAGCTGTTGGAATGTTGAAATTTGTTTAGAATAATAATATACTTTCGGTACATACTAAAGTGAAAATTTACAAGTCCATGGTTAGATCAATTTTAATTTATGGGCATGAGTCATGGTACAGTACAATTGCAACAGATCAGAAAGTATTAGAGTTTGAGAATAAAATACTGAGAAGGATTCTTGGGGTATAGTGGCAAGACAGAGTTACAAATGAAAGAGTAAGGGATATTACGAGAGTGGAACCAGTTATTGAATATGTGAGACTCTCGCTGGAAGTGGCTGGGGCATATATACAGAAAGGAAGGCAGTTTAATACAGGAGGTGCCAGAGTGGACTGCTAGAGGAAGAAGAGGTAGAGGTAGGCCGAGTGAAACCTGGTTGAGGACAATGAAAAGAGAAGCAGGAGAGGAGTGTTGGTGGGACCTGAAGGACATGGGAAGAGACAAATATTGATGGAGAGAGTTCATTGAGGCCCTATACATCCCGTGGGATGCCAAAGGAAATGATTGATTGATTGATTGATTGAGAAGCTAAGCAAAAATGTACCCCAAGTTCACCACTACCACACTTACCACTTGTGTCCTATTTTGTTTAAGTTCCTTCTTTGATCCTGGTTGGTCTCAGGTCTTGAGTACTATTATTATGATGGTTTAACCTGCTGCGTGCCAGTGCCATTTTAAAACGGTCTGACATAATGCCACCGCCAGTGCCAGTGCCGTTTTAAAACGGTCTAAAATATAAAACTTCACTGTGATCGCATTTTTCAAGATTCGCGGTAAAAATTGGCAGGTATGTAAGGTAACTGTTCCTCTACCATCCCCCAGGCTGTCATGGCCATCCACTCACTCACTCCCGCCTTCACACTCACTCTGCCTCACCCTGCCTGTGTGCCTCACCCAGTGCTTTACATGGTGAAGGCATTTTGTAAATATTTTCATTTAAGTGTAAGTTGTAAATATTTTCTTGTACCTGTAAGGACTACATAGTGAAGTCAAGTTGTAAATACCTTCTTGTAAGTGCCAGGACTGTATGTAATGAAGTCAGGTTGTACCTATCTTCAGGTAAGTGTAAGATAATGCATTCACAGTGGGAAAGACATGCAAATTGTGATAGATGCTGAATAAGTGATCAGAAAAGTGTACTGAACATTGCTATATCTTCCCAGCATAAATACCCGAGTATAACTTACATAGAAAATGGCTTTCTGTCATGTACGAGGTGAGCGTGAGAGAGCAGCTATACCTGTACACGAATATGCAGGACTCGATAAAACTCATTTTCGAGCCTTGGTGAGCATTTTAATTGCGAAATTCATTGTTTCCACATCAAAATCTATCATTTTAGCAAAAAAATAAAGGGTCGAAAAATGGCTGGCACTGGGGAGACCCAGAGGACTAAAATAGCCAGCACACAGTGGGTTAATGTGTGGATAGTGAGTGAAAATGTAACTTACAAATTAGTGTGATGGGAATATTTGACTCATATTTTTCGGCACCTAACTGACGAAATTCATTTAGGATATCATTCAGTTTACTTTTTAATTCATCCCAAGTAGAGCAACAACATAGCAAGAATACCTGACTAATTCAGTTGATTTTATCATGTAAATGGCTCGGTAAATTATGACCCACTCTTCCTTGCTGCGTACTCCCCCTTTTGCCATTCTACATCCTCGTCCTACTCCATCTCTCCCTTGCCCTCAACCATACCTAGCTCCCCCATCCTCCCTGCCCCCACCCCTTTCTTCCCCTTGACATGATCCAACTCTCCCCTCCCTCCCTCCCTCCCTGCCCCTTCACATGACCCAACTCTCCCCTCCATTTCTCCCTCCCTTCCTCCCTCATCCTTCACCATACTAAACCACTCCCTTCTATTTCACGCTTTTGCTCCCTACTCAGCTCCTCTCTCCACTTCTCTCCTTCTTCACCAGTTTATCTTGTATAGAAGACTTAGTTTTCCACATATAGCTCCTTTCTCATTGCCTTCTGTTTTATAATCTATCTATCTATCTATCTATAGCCCGACGCCCTAATCCCGCAAAGGGTGGCCGCAGACAAAATGCCTCCAAGACGCTCTGTTACCCACCATTTGACTACCCTCCCCCCAACTCACCCCCCCCTCCCTCATATACCTCTCAACTCTTCTACAGGTATACCCATTAATGTTTAATAATATTCAGCTTAATCCTGCATCATCCTTGAACATGCTTGGGGTTTCATTTACTCGGGACTTATCTTGGAAAGACCATATTACATCTCTTGTAAAATCTGCTTCCAAGAGATTGGGTGTGCTAAGCCGACTCCGCTCTTTCTTTACCCCTGCACAATTGTTGACTCTATACAGAGGTTTTATCCGCCCCTGTGTGGAGTACAACTCTCATGTGTGGGGAGGCTCCCCACATGCAGCTCTTCTCAATAGGGTGGAGTCAAAGGCTTTTCGTCTCATTAACTCTCCTCCTCTTACTGACTCCCTTCAACCTCTGTCTCTTCGCCGCACTGTTGCATCTTTATCTCTTTTCTATCGCTACTTTAATGGTCACTTCTCCGCTGAACTGTCTGCTTGCATTCCTCCACCTCTACGACGGGCGCGTAGCACCCGTCTGGCAGCAAACTCTCATCCCTTTTCTGTCCAACTCTCTAATGCAAGAGTTAACCATTACTCCCAGTCTTTCATTTATGCAACAGGTCAGCTCTGGAACTGTCTCCCTCTGTCTGTATTTCCTGCTGCCTATGATCTCCAGTCTTTCAAACGCAGTGTGTCCAGGCATCTCAAAATGATCGGATCTTGAATTTGGCTCTCTCTTGTATTTTGTTTTTCTCTTGGAGGGAACTGTTACTGCGGGTCATGGCCTTTGGTTCCTTCTTCCTCGCATTAAAAAAAAAAAAAAAAACTCCATCCCTCCACCTCATCCTCGGTCTACCTCTCCCTCTCCCTCCCTCCACCTCACCTACATACACCCTCTTAGTCAGTCTTACATTCTCCATTCTCTTCACATGTCCAAACCACCTCAGTGTATTTTTCCTAATCTTCTCAACCACATCCACATCCACCCCACAGCATTCCTTCACTTCTTCATTCGTCAACCTGTCCCTCCACGTCACTCCACATGCTCCTTTCAAGTAACTCATTTCCACTGCTCTCACTCTTGATTTTTTCCCCTCTTGCAAGGTCCACGCCTCGCTTCCATACGTCAGGGTAGGGATCACAATACTATCATGCAGTGACTTCTTAACTTCCATACTCACCTCCCTATTTCTCATCACTGCTTTCAGTGACCCAACAACCTTCCTTCCCTGCTGTACCCTTTCACGCACTTCATCCCCCAAAGTTCCATCCTTACTCATCACACTACCCAAGTACTTGAATGCACTCACATTCTCCATATCCTTACCATCCAACCTCACTGCACACTCTGTGACTTCATTCCTTTCAAACACCATAACTTTACTTTTGTTTACATTAACTTTCAGATTCCTCCTCCTACACACTGTCCCAAATTCATTCACCAAACCTTGCAACTCCCATTGATCTTCACTCAACAATACTGTATCATCAGCAAACAGCAACACCGGAAGCTTCCAAACCTCACGCTTATTCATTAGAGCCACTCCCACATCCACTGCCCTACCTTGCACCTCCTTTACAACCCCATCCATGTATATATTAAACAGCCATGGAGACATCACACAACTCTGTTTCAGTCCCACATTGAGATAAAAGAACTCACTCAGCTCACCATCCAGTCACACCGTAGCCCTAGCTTTTTCATACATACCCTTCACAGCACTCAACAATTTCCCCTCCACCCCATATATTCTTAATACCTTCCACATACCTTGCTTATCTATTCTGTCATAAGCTTTCTCCAAGTCCATGAAGGCAGCATACACTTTCCTTCCCTTCTCTAGATACTTCTCCACTAAACATCTTAGAATAAGTATCAGATCTACACACCCTTTTCCCTTCCTAAATCCCCCTTGTTCTTCTCCAACTAGCTCCTCTGTCATATGCCTAACCCTATCAATGAGTAATCTACCATAAATTTTACCAGTCACACTAAGAAGGCAAATACCCCTATGGTTACCACATACTTCTCTCTCCCCTTTTCCTTTGTATAAAGGAACAATTATACCTGATATCCAGTCCTCTGGAACCCTTCCCTCTTCCCAAGCCAATCTACACAACTTCCATATCCACTCCACAACAATCTCACCCCATACCTAAGCATTTCACCACACACTCCATCAATTCCTGGGGCCTTTCCCAACTTAATCTTCTTCATCGCTTCCACTACTTTCGCCCTACTGATCTCTTCCTCCCTCCTCTCATCTCTTCTTCTCCCAGCCATTCCCCAACCACTTATACTCACACTGCTCTCACTCTCTACATTCAACAAATCCTCAAAGTGCTCCTTCCATCTCCTCAATTTCTCTCTCTTCTCCACCAACAATCTATTATTTCTATCTTTCACTCCCCTACTATTTCCCCTTTCACACTGTCTTACTTTCTTTCCCTCCTTCCAAAACAATTTCTTACTCTCCCTCCATTTCACATTCAGATTCCTCCCAAACTCTTCATCCACTTTCTTCTTACTCTCCTTCACCAGTCTCTTAACCTCCCTTCTCCTGCTTACATATACCTCTCTCTTCTCTCTCTCATCTTCTCCCCTACCTCTACTCGCTAACCATTCACTATATGCCTTCTTCTTTTGTTCCACCGCTCATTTCACCTCATCATTCCACTATGCTGTCCCTTGCACACCCTTGGATCTCCTCCTCAATCCACAAACCGCCTCACACGTTGTTTTGTAACTCACAAAAATTTGTTTACAATTCTGATTACAAGCAATGGCAAAGCCCTTTGCGAGTGTCTCATCAAGTAGTGGCATTGTCACATTTGAGCGGCCCAACCCGGCTCAGCCCGACCGTAACGCTTTTGAGAAGCTTTTATCTAAGCAACCACAGGACCTATCACTGCATGGTTTGCACAGTATGGTAGCCCAGTTCTTTAAGATTTGTTTTTGACAGGTTTCATCACACCCAGGCGGTGCACGTGACACGCGCCAAGTGCAGCATGTCGAAAATCTTCAAAAGAGGGCCACAGGTCAGATAGTTTGTCACAAAGGCATGAAACTTGATTGGTTGATAGCCATCAATATACTCTAGGCATCCTCGGTGTGTATGACAACATTTCATTGCATTCAGATTAAAATGCCTTCTCTCGTACCTCGCCGAGAGAGGTGTTTTACTGGTAGGGAGACAGTATAAATTTGTTTCAACAAGGGAACATTTTTGCTGCAGGGACCTACTTTCACAATGAACCGGATTTCTTTTCGATGAGGCTACCATAATATCGAGCAACACTATTTTACCCACATAGTGGGACAAACCCATTCGCAATGGGCCTATCTTCAACTATAAGTAGGCCACTTCTGTATCCTTCGTTGTCCTGTTTTCCCACATGAGGGGAACTAACCTTTTCTTCCTGAACCTACTCCTTATGTGAGAGATCTGTTTCCCCGTGGATCTGTTAAGCTGTACTGGAGGCGTGAGGGCATATGTATACTCGTGTATACGTAAGCTACATACATACATACATATATATATATATATATATATATATATATATATATATATATACACACACACACCACACACACACACACGAGTATATACCCATCATGAATTATATACCTACTCTCACATAGACGTGCTACTCCATCAAGAGGTCTTGCGTAATGTTCATGGAGCTATGTTCCTCCTACGGTAGAACTTAAATGTTGCTGTGTTGGATCTCCTTCCTCTTCAAGGGATGACTTATTTACACCCACCAAGAACCTACTCTATATTCTCGGTGGGCCGATTCACCAGTGAGCTTGTTATCCCCACACTCAAACACTTATCACCAACCTACTTATCCAGTGCAGTATATCCCAGCACACACACACACACACACACACACACACACACACACACACAAGTATGATAAGAGAGAGAGAGAGAGACACACACACACACACACACACACACACACACACACACACACACACACACACACACACAAGTATGATAAGAGAGAGAGAGAGAGAGAGAGAGAGAGAGAGAGAGAGAGAGAGAGAGAGAGAGAGAGAGAGAGAGAGAGAGAGAGAGAGAGAGAGAGAGAGAGAGAGAGAGAGAGAGAGAGAGAGAGAGCACTTCACAACGATCTCGACCACTAATCATCCCCAGTGTTTGCTTTTCCCAGAGGAATATTAACCCCTTAACCGCGGGGCATCACTTTCGTGACGCTCGGCTACAATGGATCATACCGCGGGGCGTCACTTTTGTGATTCTGTGTTATTTTGAATTATCCCGGGCTCTCAAGTGGTGGCTTGTATCATATATCAGTACTGCCAATGTCCAACACTAGTCAGCACTCCAAATCTCATCTGTACTCCCATCCATTGTTGACATTTTAGCTATTTTAACCCCTTCCCGACTCCCCTCCCTACCTGCCCTCCATTACCCTCTCCTCTCACCTCCCACGCCGCGCTGCGCTACGGAAATTTCCCCCTTCTCTTTCCACAGATTTCATCCATTGAAATAAGCCCTATGCCCTATATTTTTACCCAATAATATATACCAAAAAAAAAAAGGTAAGTGATAGTGTTATACTCCAGAAATTGCCTAATTATCACCTGACAACACCTCACGTGCATTCATTCGCTACTTTACCACGGTAATTTCCCCTTTGATTTATGCCTTGTAATCGATGTCTGTAATAAAAATATATATCAGAAAGGAAGGGAGAATCCTAATTGACATTTACAGTCACCTGGAACTACCTATTTCTATATTTATTGCCGAGATTTTCTACCTATAAAAAATTAGCATGTAAGTTAGCAGCAGTAAGCCTAAAGTGTCATTGTCAACCCTTCCCTTCTCAGATAATTTACCCCCTTCTTGACTCCCCTCCCTACTTGCCCTCCATTACCCTCTCCTCTCACCTCTCACGCCGCGCTGCGCTACGGAAATTTCCCTCTTCTTTTTCCACAAATTTCATCCATTGAAATAAGCCCTATGCCCAATATTTTTACCCAATAATATATACAAAAAAAAAAAAACAGGTAAGTGATAGTGTTATACTCCTGAAATTGCCCAATTATCACCTGACAAAACCTCAAGTGCATTCATTCGCTACATTACCACGGTAATTTCCCCTTTGATTTATGCCTTGTAATCGATGTCTGTAATAAAAATTTATATCAGAAAGGAAGGGAGAATCCTAATTGACATTTACATTCACCTGGAAGTACCTATTTCTTTATTTATTGCCGAGATTTTCTACCTATAAAAAATTAGCCTGTAAGTTAGCAGCAGTCAGCCTAAAGTGTCATTGTCAACCCTTCCCTTCTCAGATAAGCCGTGGCATTTAGTTCCTTGTCCTCCACTGCAGAGACAACATGTCGCACTCGCGCCCCGCCATTCCTGCCGCTTCTGCACCCATTGCAAAGGGCCCCGTGACCTCTACCCCCAAGAAAAGTGTTGAGGCAAGCAGGAAAGGCCTCAGTGACTCTGCAGTGGCACGAGAACTTGCTGAATTGTCGATGATAATAATGGACAGCGATTTTGACGATTCCGGTGAATCGTGTGATGAGCCGGGTGAACTTATCGCGCCAGAAACAGCGACAACAAGTGCTCCTACCAGTGAATCTGTGTGTAGCTCCAAGGGAAAGGAGCCTTTAGTGCAGGAGGGAAAAGAATTTGGGAAGGGAGTGAAAAAGCGGCGTGTTAGCCCCAGAACAATGCCCCCACGTGACCCAGCCCGCCATGAGTCACGAGATCATTCACCTCCCCATTCCCCAAGCCCCGCTTTACTCATCTCGTCATCATCGTCAGCTGAGTTATCTCCGGAGTCTTCGTCGTCGGAGTCACCACCAGCATCAACAGTGAAGGCCGGCCGTAGAGGTAGAGATAGATCTAAGAGAGTGAGAAGTAGTGTAGCTAGTAGGGTAAGGGCTGCTAGTGCTGTATGGCAACCTAGGGTCAGTGCGAGTGACCTTGACCGTGATAAACCTCCCTCTCAGCCAACCTCCACCACCACCACCACCACCATCCCTCCACCGCCACGCCAGGGAATCCTGGACGCCTTCGCATGGACGGAAGGGTCAGATTTTGTCCCCGAAAACCTGGTTTTCGATGAGAGCTCGTCAGGAGTTCAGCCTGCCTTCACTATGGACGAAAATGCTGAGTGTGTCGACTACCTTTTGGCCTTCCTAGATGACGAAGTCATGCAGCACATATGTGATGAGACTAACAGGTTCGAATCACAACGTGCTGCTAGTGGTACAGGTGCAGCCAAGATGCAACAGTGGACCATGCTGGGAGTGCAGGAGCTGTATGTGTTCTTTGCCCTCATGCTTCTTATGCCACACTCCAAGAAGCATGAGTTGGAAGAATACTGGTCCATGGACCCCTTACTACCCTCACCGACCTTCAACAAGTACATGGCCAGAGATCGCTTCCGGAACATCATGGGAAACCTGCACTTTGCCGATAATGATGTACCTTCCCAAACCGACCCACTCTGGAAGATCCGGGAGATTCTGAACAGAATGAAGGATAAGTTCATGTCATTCTTCCACCCATTTCAGAAGGTTGTCATTGATGAGTCCTTGGTTCTGTTCAGAGGACGTCTTCGGTTTGTCCAGTACATTCCAAGCAAACGCCATCGCTTTGGAATTAAGTTCTTTGTACTGTGCGACTGTAAGACGGGGTACATCCTTGACTTCGTCATATATTCAGCCAGCACTGTCGATCTCGATAAAACACACCCCCTTGGCTTCTCAGGCTGTGTAGTGAAAGTGCTCCTAGAAAAGTATTTTGGTGGGAATCATGTGCTGTATACAGACAACTACTATACAGCACCGAAACTTGCCAAATACCTTTCTGAGCACGGCATTGGCTCCTGCGGCACTGTCAAAAGTAATCGTGCCAACTTCCCCAAATTCCCAGAGGCAGGAAACTCGCAGCGAGGAGACGTGCACCTACGCAAGTCTGAGAAGATGCTGGCAATACGGTGGCATGACAAGAGAGTCGTGCACATGCTCACCACCGTACATAAGGGGAGATGAGAGACAGTGGGAAGGTCGACCGTAGGACAGGCGAACCTGTGATGAAACCTGATGCTGTGTTGGACTATAATATAAACATGCGGCTGGTGGACAAGTCCGACATGATGATTGGTGAGATCGACTGCCTCAGGAAGAATACTAGGTGGTACAGGAAAGTTTTTCTGCATCTCATAGATATGACGATGCTGAACGCCTTCATCCTGTACAAGATGAAGGTAAAGCCACCCAAGTCCTTCTCCCTGAGGTTGTTCGCCAGGACTTGTGTCCAGCAGCTGCTGGAAAAATATGGTAAGGTGCAAGCAGCAACTCCAAGGCGCCATCCAGTTACACTTCCCGACCGACTTGAGCAAAGGGCGTATATGGATCGGCACAGACTTGAGCTAATGCCTGCCACAGGGAAAAGGAAGGCTGCGATTCGCAGGTGTCAGGTATGTGCGCATACCACACGCCGCACACCTGAGCATAAACGCACCTCTTGGCAGTGCGCTGAATGCCAGGTTCCCCTCTGTGTAACCTGCTTCTTCGATTATCACAGCCAGAAGCAGTTCTAACAGTGCAAGTGTGGAAGCAGAATTATTTGGAAATAATGTGTAAATAATATGTAAATAATGTGTAAATAGCAGGTGAAAGCAATGGATGTTCAGTTCATATGATTGAACAGTGTACTATAGTTTCATCTTACTGAAAGTGACAGTGAATAACATATTGTAAGTAAAATAGAAGGGTAAATATTGAAAATAGAATAGAAAATGTAAATAGTAATGTAAGTAATTAGTAATATAAGAATATGAGTACAAATAATTTATGTTATAACAGTGAGAGTGAATCCGTGGCTCTCTGCGTATTTTACTGACTGAAAAATAGAATGACTTCAGTGACAATAAAATAATACGACTGAATGAAACTTATGGAGAAAGACTCCAGATATATATAAGTGTGATATAGTAATAGAAAAATAAAGTGTGAGGGGTTTTATGAATAATAAATGACAGAGTGCCTAGAGCGAACTAGCGCAAGTACGGCGATCAGACGCGCTCGTAATTTCCATTGCTTTCACACTTTTTTTTTTAGTATGGATCCCAAACTACTTGAAAATGGTAGAATAGTGTTTATAGTGTTTGTATCTGGCTGTGGTAATCATATAACGGGTTGTCGGGAAGTGTAAAGTGGAGACTTAGTTACCCTAATTCAGAGGTCTCCACAAGTCCTACGGAAACTGACGAAGGCTCAACAATCATTCCAGGAGAAAGCTGAAGGTATGTGCTATAAGCATATATAATTTTATTATTCTAGGACTAATAACTGATTTTTAGCAAATATTTTTTGAGAGTCTGTCGGAGCCCAAATAACCTCGCGGGACACGCAAGTAATTGGTAAACAAGCCCGCGGTGTAGGGGTTAATCCCAAGTCTTACAGATTACTGTTTTACGGTTAGCTGAAAAAGCATTCAACAGTGTGATCACTGTAAACAGTAAGTAATAGTGAAAGTTGTAGATTTATGATATTTAATATTTTGAAAAAATAATTGGGTAGCATATCATGGAGTCGTAATGGAAATACATCCTCAAAACATCCTAATTAAAGGGTGTATGTCGAAGATGCCAGTCAGTATCCTGTGAAACCAGCTATTAGAACAATACTGGAAGCTTTCACGTCATCCCCCTCCCCCCACCTTCATCATCCCAAAATCCTTCCCCCTGTCTCGTCCTCCTTTTACACTCCTCCTCGCCTTGCCGGAGTCATCTGCCAGTCTCAGCTCATCCTATAGAATGTCTTCACATGGTTTAACGTCATGATTTCATTCGTGGCTGACACCGGGAAGCAACAGTGATATATGCAATCACTGACAATTATGTTGATAATTATTAGCTTAAAATATTATTTCCTTTCTTTTATGCCCGTCTTTGAGAATCGATCAAACAACTTCTTGCCTGGGGCCCAGGTGTCTTACATGTCCTGATCACCTCTTACGACATAGGATTTTAATATTACTGGTGTCGACAGGTTTCTAAGTCAAATCATATGTTAACATAAATTTCGAAAAAGTTTGCATGACCTGCCTGTCGACTGATCGCAGTGTGAAACTATACCAGCTTAATTAATGTAAGAGATGACAGATCAGCATAAATTCAAGGGATCACTGAGACAAATACTTCCAAAATACAGTTCAGTATGGTTGCAATCAAGGACACACTTGACTTACCGGTAGCACTCACCATAAAAGCTCTTTTCCATTTTCTTCACACTATGGTAATGTACACAGCTCCTCACCTCTAATCCTATGCTTGTAATATACCTTTACCGTATGCTCCTATAAACATACGAAAACTTGAATGAAATATTACTTTGCTCGATGTTTGTGTGGTTGTATATCCATCTCTTTGTGTGTGTGTGCGTGTATATATATATATATATATATATATATATATATATATCTATCTATATATATATATATATATATATATATATATATATATATATATATATAGAGATATATATAAATATGTATGCACACTAATGCCTTTTATTAGAATATCGACAGCATGTACACAAACAGGAGACATGTACTAAAATTGTATATTATAAATTAAAATCAAAGTTTAATTAAAATGCATTTCTCTATTTTCATAGATCCTCAGTTAAAAATAGTGGCCCAGGAAGAGGTGTGCTTCCTGCGAGCGATTGATAGCCACTGATATTTGGTATGAATTGTCCACTGTTGTTAGTTTCATTTCGAGTTGTGTGAAGCTTCAGTTGCCCCATTTTCGTAATTCGGAAAAAGGTTTGTTTTTTGAAGCTTTAATTGGGTCGTGTCTCATAGATCTCTGTTCAGTAATGGTTTAAATTTGCTTATGAAATATTTTTCCTTTGATTTTCTTAATATTGGATCATCCTTTTTTACTTTATAGAAGGGCATAATATTGAAGTTTGGAGAACATTTTTTTGCACATTTAGCTATGTGGGTATTAACATATAAACCTTTACCGTGATTAATATGATCCCTATGTAGGTTAGTACGAAGCCTGAGATTTGAGGTCTCGCCTATATAAATCTCTTTGCATCCACCGCAGCGAATTACGTAAATGCAGTTTTGTGTCGAGCATCCCATGTTTTCGTTAATTTGGAATGTGTAGTTGACACTGGGAAAAGTGAATTGACTGCCTTCAATTATTTCCATGCAGAGTTTACATTTTTTGTCTTCACATTTCTTCACTTTGAAACTAGATAAATTATTAAACCTAGCCCTTGTTAAAATTCTTTTTAGATTATTGGGTTGCCGCTTTGCTTTAATTAAGGAGACATCTTTATATATTTCTTGTGTTTCAGGTGCTTTTTGAAGAACATTAATTGTACATGAGACTTCTTTAAAGTGATCATCATAATTTGGGTTATAGGTTGTTATATATGGTATTGTGTGTGTATCACTGGCTGTTTCTTTATTACTGCAGCTCCGAAGGTTGCCTATGGGTATTTGTTTTGCTCTTTCTATGCCATTTTTTATTATACTTTTGGGATATCCACGTTGTCGAAGAAAATCTTTCAGTTCACTTAATCTTATTTCTTTTAACTCAGGTTCTGAAACTATTGTGCATATCCTCCGTGCTAAATTAAATGGTATGTTATTTTTTATGTGTTTGGGGTGATTAGAACTATATTTTAGATAATGTTTTGTATCAGTTTCCTTGTAATGAATGTCAGTAATTATTTTCTTATCTTGCTTAATGAGTTTTATGTCTAGGAAAGTGACTGTGTCTCCACTTGTGTCACATGTAAATGTTAGTTTGGGGTCCAGGTTATTCATGATGTTTACGAGTGTTGAGAAATGTCCATCTCTCTCGTCCCAAATCATAAAGATATCGTCTAGGTATCGCATATAGTTCTTTTTCATTTTATCCGCTATTGTTTTACCAAAATGTGCTGACACCTGAGAATATAAGGTGTTTTCTAAGTAACCCAATACAAGATTGGCATAATTTGGCGCAAATTTTGTCCCCATTGCTGTTCCTGACACTTGTAAGTGTCCAAAATGATAATTGATCAAATTAATGTTTGTAGTACAGAAGTGATTTCCGTAACAAACCCTGTGGACCTTAAAATGAGACCAATTATTGCGGGGCCAGTTTGCCCTCCCCATCGTCTCAGTCACTTCTTAGATATATTACTGCAACCTTTTCTGAAATACATACCTTCATATTTCAAAAACAATCTAGACTTTTTAAACAAGATTCCTACTAAAATAGATGATAATGAAATTTTCGTAACTCTTGATGTGGTAAACCCATACCGCAATATTCGCCATGAACTTGGATATGAAGCTATCACTTTTTGGATTGATGAACACTATGATAATACAAATCGTATACCTGCAAGCCTAATAAAAGAAGGATGCAGTTTAATTTTGGAAAATAACTCATTCGAATTTAATGGGCAAAATTACTTACAAGTGTCAGGAACAGCAATGGGGACAAAATTTGCGCCAAATTATGCCAATCTTGTATTGGGTTACTTAGAAAACACCTTATATTCTCAGGTGTCAGCACATTTTGGTAAAACAATAGCGGATAAAATGAAAAAGAACTATATGCGATACCTAGACGATATCTTTATGATTTGGGACGAGAGAGATGGACATTTCTCAACACTCGTAAACATCATGAATAACCTGGACCCCAAACTAACATTTACATGTGACACAAGTGGAGACACAGTCACTTTCCTAGACATAAAACTCATTAAGCAAGATAAGAAAATAATTACTGACATTCATTACAAGGAAACTGATACAAAACATTATCTAACATATAGTTCTAATCACCCCAAACACATAAAAAATAACATACCATTTAATTTAGCACGGAGGATATGCACAATAGTTTCAGAACCTGAGTTAAAAGAAATAAGATTAAGTGAACTGAAAGATTTTCTTCGACAGCGTGGATATCCCAAAAGTATAATAAAAAATGGCATAGAAAGAGCAAAACAAATACCCATAGGCAACCTTCGGAGCTGCAGTAATAAAGAAACAGCCAGTGATACACACACAATACCATATATAACAACCTATAACCCAAATTATGATGATCACTTTAAAGAAGTCTCATGTACAATTAATGTTCTTCAAGAAGCACCTGAAACACAAGAAATATATAAAGATGTCTCCTTAATTAAAGCAAAGCGGCAACCCAATAATCTAAAAAGAATTTTAACAAGGGCTAGGTTTAATAATTTATCTAGTTTCAAAGTGAAGAAATGTGAAGACAAAAAATGTAAACTCTGCATGGAAATAATTGAAGGCAGTCAATTCACTTTTCCCAGTGTCAACTACACATTCCAAATTAACGAAAACATGGGATGCTCGACACAAAACTGCATTTACGTAATTCGCTGCGGTGGATGCAAAGAGATTTATATAGGCGAGACCTCAAATCTCAGGCTTCGTACTAACCTACATAGGGATCATATTAATCACGGTAAAGGTTTATATGTTAATACCCACATAGCTAAATGTGCTTCTCCAAACTTCAATATTATGCCCTTCTATAAAGTAAAAAAGGATGATCCAATATTAAGAAAATCAAAGGAAAAATATTTCATAAGCAAATTTAAACCATTACTGAACAGAGATCTATGAGACACGACCCAATTAAAGCTTCAAAAAACAAACCTTTTTCCGAATTACGAAAATGGGGCAACTGAAGCTTCACACAACTCGAAATGAAACTAACAACAGTGGACAATTCATACCAAATATCAGTGGCTATCAATCGCTCGCAGGAAGCACACCTCTTCCTGGGCCACTATTTTTAACTGAGGATCTATGAAAATAGAGAAATGCATTTTAATTAAACTTTGATTTTAATTTATAATATACAATTTTAGTACATGTCTCCTGTTTGTGTGCATGCTGTCGATATTCTAATAAAAGGCATTAGTGTGCATACATATTTATATATATATTTCCCCACAGGAAGATTTTCATACCTTATATATATATATATATATATATATATATATATATATATATATATATATATATATATATAGGAAAGGCGAGTTTTCAGGGAGATATGAGTGTGGTGGGAGGGTTGTGTGGGTGGATATGATGGATGGCATTGTTGGGTGAGCAGGGTGGGTACAATTCGTGGGTGGGGAGGGTGGGTGACAGGGTAGGTGGGCAAGATGGATGATTGGAATGTGTGGGCAGGGTGGGTCGCCAGGGTGAGTAGGTACGGTGTGTTCGCGAGGATGGCTGAGAAGATTATGTGGCCAGTGTCCCCTGGGTGGGGAGCTGGATTGCTGGGTTTGGTGACTGGATGGGTAGATGATTGAGTGAATGTTTTGAGTGGCATTGGTATATTAGCTTCGTGGGTGGGCAGGGTGGATGGCCGGAATCGGTGGGCTGGGCAGGTCTTCCATTGGGCTGGGCAGGATGAGTGGCTGGGGTGGGGTCGGTGGGTTGTGTTGGATGGGCTGATTGAGTAGGTGGGTGATTGGATGGCCGGACATGTAGCTATCTAGATGACAATACAGGAGAAGGACTTAGACAGCTATAGTCTGTTTCAGTTAGTCTGACGCACTGATTTTGCCTGCTGATGACAGGTGAAATTGGTAACAATGCGCGATGCACTCGAACTGTGTTTGGTCAATTCCCGTCGTTTTTGAAAATGCGAAATATTGATTGTATTCCAACCAAAACCTTCATTTATTTGTAAGATACCTGATTATACAGATACAAATTAAAGCCATATGTTACATGATAAATATGTGCCTTTTAACTTACTAGATATAAACCTGAACAACACTGATAAGAAAACAAAGTCGCAACTGGACGCATTCGGACAACAGTCAGCGACTGAAACAGGCCTAAGGCTGTGATTTGTTTATATTGCCACTTCATTTTGTTTAATTACAGTCACACTGCTCGCGGTTTTCTTATAACAGCATATTTCAAGTATTATTTTCTCATGGGGTATGCTTTTATCTTACTTTCCTTTTTTCCGCCATTAACAAATATTTGGTTAATTCTGCTGCAATGTAATCCATTACTTTCCCGGCCCCTCTCTGTCGAGGGTACAGAGATACATCATGCTTGAGGAGAGGGTGCATGGTGACCAGGGATAAGGCGTCTATCTGTCTCTTATAATACTTATGAAAAGGTTCAGGAAAATCAAACACCAAATTTATTCATGTAAGAAATAATTTTACTGAATCGGACAATGAATACAAACATAAATGCAGATTTTAAAAGCTACTGTTGCCGGTGAAGGTAATAAAAATGTGTCTGTACAGTATATTGAGAATAGCATGTATTGACCCTAGTGAGATGTGTGTTCTTACCTAATTGTTCTTACCTAATTGTATCTTTACAGAAATGAGTCAAGCTCGTACTATCCCGTGTCTTAAACCATATTTATCATACATATCCTTAAATTTGTGAATTGTTTTGGCACACACTATTTCATTCGGTAGTGCATTCCATTGATCAATTGCTCTGTTTGGGAAACTGAATTTCCTTACGTCTTTATCACCTCTCTTCTTTTGCAATTATTGGCAGTGTCCTCTTGCTGATGCTTCTCCATATGTTAAATAATCATTTATGTCTATTTTCTCCTTCCCTGATATGCACTTATATAGCATTATCATGTCACCTCTTTTCCTTCTCTCCTGTAGTGTTGGTAGATTCAGCTTATTTAGTCTTTCTTCGTAGCTTAGGTCCCTTAAGCTTGGTATCCATCTTGTAGCGGCCCTTTGAACTTTTTCAATCTTGTCTATGTGCTTTTTGAGATGAGGACTCCAGACTACTGATGCATATTCCAGGGTTGGTCTAATGAATGATGTTATTATCCTTCTTAGCATGTCTTCATTTATGTATGTGAATGCTATTCTCATATTTGCAAGCAGTGTATACATGTTCCGTACCTTCTCGCTGATGTGGTCAGCCGGAGATAGTCTGTTATTGACAATCACACCTAGGTCTTTCTCTCTTTCTGATGTGTATAGGGTTTTATTTCCTAACTTATAATCCCAATCAGGTCTTTTTCCACTTTTACCAAACTTGATTACATGACACTTGTCCACATTGAATTCCATTTGCCATGTACTACTCCATTCATGAAGTTTATTTAATTCTTCTTGTAGCTCTTTACAAGAGTCTGTGTTAGTAATTCTCCTTTGTATTTTTGCATCATCTGCAAACATATTCAGATAGCTCTCATTTCCAGTGTTACTGTTTACATCATTTATATACACTAAAAACATGATTGATGCCAGCACTGAACCCTATGGTACGCCACTAGTCACTTCTTTCCATGATGAGTAGTTTCCTCTTAGTACTGTTCTCATTTCTCTTTTTTTGAGAAAGTCTTGCATCCAACAAAACAATTTTCCTCGAATTCCTCCTTGATGGTACAGTTTCCATAAAAGTCTTTGGTGTGGTACTGTGTCAAAAGCTTTCTTGAAATCTAAATAGATACTGTCCACCCATCCTTCCCTTTCCTGTATTGTGTTTGTTACTCTGTCATAGTAGCTCAACAGATTAGTAACACATGATTTTCCTTTTCTGAAACCAAACTGTCTTTCTGTTATCATACTGTGTTCTTCTAGATGATTTACCCAAGCTTTTCTTATAAGCTTTTCTAATACCTTGCTTACAACACTGGTCAATGATACTGGTCGGTAGTTGAGTGGATTTTGTCTATTTCCTTTCTTGAATAAGGGGACAATATTTGTTTTTTTCCAAATATCAGGTAGTTTACCTTGACTTAAGGATATCTTGAAAATTAAAAATAATGGTTTACTTAACTCCTCTGCACATTCTCGTAGTACCCAACATGAAATTTTATCAGGACCACTCGCTTTTCCTCTGTCTAATCTGCTTAACTCCTCATGTATTACTTTTTCTGCTATTTGTATATCTGGCAGTATGTGTGTACACGCATGGTCCACATAGTCTCTCTCAAAATTTTTTTCTTCTGTAAAAACTAATTGGAGATTCTTATTTAGTGCTTCACAAATATCTTTCTCTTGTGTATAAGTGATTCCCTCGTCCGTAATTGATTGTATCATATCTTTTACTTTGGTTTTGCTTCTGATATAGCTGTAAAACAGCTTTGGTTGATCACTACTTTTATTTATTATATCCTCCTCAAACTGTTTTTAGGCTTCCCTCCTTATTCTTATATAATCGTTTCTTGCCTGTTTGTAATTATTATACGCCCTTTCACTATTGTGTCTTCTGTATCTATTCCACAACAAATCTCTTCTTTCTTTTGATTTTTTACATTCTGTATTGAACCGTTTCTGTATTTTCTTATCTGCTTCTTTCTGCTGTGGGATGTACTCCTGGACTCCTATTTCATAAAATTCACAGAATTTTTTATATACTACATTTGAATCTTGTCCTCTAAGCTCATTTTCCCAATCAACTTCAAAGAAATATTTCTTTAGGTCTTGATAATTTCCGTTTTTATAGTTTAGGCTCTTTTTGTAACTGTCATTGCTGTTTACTATGTCATATGCTATCCTGAAGTTATAATTTAGTACTGCATGATCGCTTTTGCCGAGTGGAGTGTGATATATTAAACTGCCAATATCATTTTCTTGCCTAGTAAATATTAGATCTAGCACTGAAGGTACATCAAGTCCTCTTTTTCTGGTGGTTTCCCTCACATGTTGCGTTAAGAAAAACTCTTGGACGAGATCCAGGAGCTTTTGGTCCCAACAGCTTTCTTGGCTAATTATATCAAGAGTATTCCAATTTATATTTGTATTAAAGTCCCCAGTTAGTATAATTCTTTCCGATTTCTCTTCCATTTTATGTAGTAATGATCTTAAATAACTCTGAATTGTACTCTCTGCCAGGTCCTCATATTCAACTCTTTCCCTTGTGTTTGATCTGGGTGGCATGTACAAATTGGCTACAATTACTTTACCTTCAGATGTGTTGATCTCTACTGCAATCAGTTCTACTTGTAATGGTATATCTAGTTCTATTTCATTGACTTTTAGATTTTTCTTAGTTAATATTATAATACCTCCTCCTTTTTTTAAATTTCTGTCTCTTCTCCATATATTGTATTCCTCTAAGTTTAGTATGTCATTGGATATCCTTGGTGTTAATTTTGTTTCAGTTAGGCATATTATTTGTGGTTCATTTTCTCTGATATAATCATTCATCTCCAGTAGTTTAGATACCATTCCATCCATATTTGAGTACATCAGCTTTAACATCTTGTTTATATACTTGTCATGACATGGTTCTACTACCTTCCTCCTCTTTCTTCCATCCTGTTTGTGTACCACTTAAGTACCTGCAATCCTATTACTTTGTAAAAAAAATTTCTTCTTCTCCTCTTCTGATCTTCCCTCATTTTTTGTTTTTGCTTGCTTTCTTTTCTCTTTCAGTAATTCCAGTTCCTCTTGTGTTAGGCATATTTTTATCCATATATTTTTGAACTCCTCTTTTTCCATAAGATTCTTTGCATTTTTTAGAATCTCTTCCACAGTGTTTACACTCTGGAAAGTCACCTTTACAGGTCTTGTCTTGCTTTTCTCATATTTCCCTATCCTTTTGTGTTCCTCTATGTCTTTACTACAGATTTCCTCTGATACTTCTTTCAGTAAGCTCATTACATTTGCCATCTCCTTTTTATCTCTTGTGATCTTGTTTTTTTACTTCTTCCTCTTCTATACCAGTGATTACTATAGATTTGTTTATATCTACTGAATCTCTGACTAATTTTGGATTGTTCTGGATTATTCTTTTCACTTCCTTTTTAATGCTTTTTTCCTCCACCCTTGTTTCTAAGACTTTCTTTACTTTCACCATTTCACCATACGTGGTTTCCACATCATTTTTGTAGCTCTGCACAGCTTCATTCACCTGTGTTATCTTCTCCTCAATATCGCTGCTCTGGTCTATAAGACTACTTACTTGCCTAATTGTCTCTGTGTTATTTTTGAACTCTTCCATAGCACTCTCGTGATTGACTACTGTACTTGCCATTTCACTTATTTTCTTCCTAAGTGTACTCAATTCCATTGTTAGTTCACTGATGGTTGTGTCTTTCTTATTGGCCTCCCTTCCTAATTTTTCTATTTCTTCCTTTTGCAAGTGCATCTGCTTCTTTATTTCATCAATTTCATTTTTGAAAGCCATTTCTAGTTTGTGTACACGTTCATCCAGTCTATTGTGAGTCTCCACTTCAACCAGTTCTTGGTAGAAATCATCATTTTGCATTTTACCTTTATCCCTTTTCTTTTCCAAATTTGCTTTACTAAAGTATGTATCCATTTTGCAATACTAAAAGTACAGAGTATGTACTTACAATCCCCGTGCAGCTGTAGTCTAAACAAACCTCAGATGACTCAGCGCATTCTTTTGTCTTGGTTCTATTTCCTGTTTGAACAAGTCTTGTTTAAACTTATTATTTTTTTCTTTTTAATAATGAAAAATCATTTACTCTAACCTGGTGCAGAGCTTGACTCATACAAAGATACTAATTTAGGTAATGCCACTGGCCGTGTTGGTTCTGTACGGAGCGCCGATGTCGCACTTCCGTCTCAGTTGACTCCCTCTAGGTGTGTGTGTGTGTCTGTGTGTGTGTGTGCGTGTGTGTGTGTGTGTGTGTGTGTGTTCACACAAATCATAATTATCAGAAGATATGCTAAGCATACTAGCGTTTGATTGTATATTAGTCGATGAGGTAATGAAAGGCATGGTGTAGACTGCAGACTGTGACAATGTGTAGTAAAAGTGGGAAACACATTCGAGCCTTCACAGGATCTCGATACCACCTTGCTATGAATGTCTGAATTCCCGCCACAGTCGGTAACTGTGTCCGTAAGCGTCCACCTGAGATTTTACTTAGTTTTCTTACGAATGTCATTGAGGTTTATCTCAAATAATTTGAAAGGCACGTATTTATCATTAAAGATATCATTGTTTTAATCTGCATCTGCATAAGCAGGCATCTTACAAATAAATGAGGGTTTTGGTTGGAATACAAAGTCAATTTGGTGCACATTCAAACCCGTTGGTAATTGACCAATCACCGTCCGAAAGCATCGCGTAGTGTTACCAATTGCACCTGTCCTCAGCTGGCAAAATCAGTGGATAAGACTCCCTGAAACTGACTTTAGTAATGATAATTGTATAACCTGTCACTCTCACTTGGATTTTAATATATTGTTTAGATGTCAGGTATATATTTAGAAGTCAAACTTTATGCTTTAGTCATGCTGTTGAAATCTGGTAAAGCTTCCATTTATTTTTTTCTCACGCATAATAATGCACCTTATAGCAGAATATGTGAAAGTAACATAACATGTGGCAAGATATGTGAGTGAGCTAAACTTCCGATCTCCGATCCATTTGCCTAACAAATACGTGGTTTGGTTTAGGTAAGGATTGGAAGCTGGGTTACGGACATGTGCGGTTACCCTAATCTCTAGTGGCAGACTATCCTGTCTCCTTATTAGTGGTCATGTGTGTACAACAAACGACAGATGATCGTAGATCGGTCGGAACAGGGTCCTAAACGTGAAAGAAAGAGCCATTTTTGAATGAATTACTTATTATAATCATAAATCCAATTTGTGGATAAATATTAGCAAGACTTCAAAGAAAACACCCTTTCATTGAATGGAAATGTCGCATAAGTATGGTAAACTAAGTTAAAATGCTTCCTCACTGGGAGTAGGAATTGGTTATTTAGGCATACTGTATAATGGTTGTTTAGAAAATTTCTTATAGGACCATAGAACAGGTTTTCACTATAGGTATTTAAAAAAAAAAATCTTGAGAATCTCATCACGGAGCAGAGAATATTGTTAAGAAGCGAGATTTGCAAGTTCGGTAGCCAATTTTTTTCTCAAGTTTCCTGATATTTATGGTAACTAGTTCCGGTACAAGTCAGTAGCCAGTTTGCCTGCAGTTTGTGAGAGTTGTTATTTAGTAACCTGAACATTAGTTTTTGTGCCCTTTTTCTTTATAATGTTTTATTGAAGTGATTGCTTTTTTAAATTACATATTTTAAGTTAGTATGGTAAATGATTTAGTGTTATGTAATGAAACATAACTTTGGCATGTTCTAATATCTCCGAGTTGGCGACTGTTGTTCTCGTAGAGTGTAGAAGTTTCTTGAATAATGCAACCTTATAGAGAGATGGGGTGGAGACTATTTCAGGTTCAGTCGGTTTTTAGTTGAGTTTGAGTGTCGGTGCAGTGTCAATGTAATTTGCATATTTTTCGGTACTCGTGAAAACAGGAAAGCGTTTATTGAAGTTTGTATAATTATCATCAGAACTTGTAATAAGTGTTGTCAAGCATTAAGTGTAATAACAGTTGGTAAAGTTTGTATAGCTCCAGTGCTTGTGAGAACAGTGAAGTTGGAAAGCATTAAGTGGAACTACTTGGAAAATGCAGACAGTGAACTTTAAGGAGGCAGTGTTTATTCTCGCCTCAGCTGATCATGTGTACTGTACACCTAAAGGCTGACCATAGGAAGAACAACTCACTGGGCAACGTCCTTCCTGTACTGAACTACTGCTGTTGGAGACTGCGGCAGTGTGGGACATGGACATAACACTGGTGTCAGGAGTGTGGCTAATTTCAGTGCTGCAGTGAGTCTAACCTTCGACATGGAGGCAAGTGTGAAGACAAGGTCTTGAGCTGGGTAGGAGGGGGAAATTTCCCTGGCGACAATTGTAAAGCTAATACAGGAACAGAGTGAAGAACAAAAGGAACAATTACAGGCACTAAATAAAGAACTCAAAGAACAGTTACAACCACAAAGTGTCCAATTACAAACACAAAGTGTCCAACTGCAAGCACAGAGTGAACAACAAGAGGCACAGTGTGAAGAACAAAAAGAACGATATGATCAACTTCAAGAGGCATTACAGGAACAACAGAGGGAAGTACAACTGAGTGTTCAAGGACAGGTAGATGCATTAAGGGGGGAAATGACGGAAGAACAGCAACAGCTTAAGGAGGAAGTAGATGCCAAGCTAGAGCACAAGAAGTATGAGGTAAGGAATAATGTGGTGGAGTGTAAACAGCATGTAGATGACCAGCTGAAGAATGTACTTGACCATGTGAAGATAATTAGTGAGAAAATTGAGGCTGTAGAGAAATATTGCACTGCTAAGCCTCAGGTTAGTGTAGAGGGAACATATGAAAGAAATGGGCAGTTTATGGTGAATCTTGACGGATCCCAGGTATCTAAAGGTAGCATTATAGGGCGGAATAATCAGAATACAGAATGTTTAAGTACTGGCCTTAATTATGATGCCCCAGTTTTTAGGCCCCAAACCAGTGAAGTGCATGGCTATAATGGGGGTCCAATTAAAAAGAAACCTCAAGAATTTGATGGTAGTGTGTCTTGGGAAGCTTACTGTGCATAGTTTGAGTTACTTGTGGATCAGAATGGTTGGGATAATAGCCAGAGGGTAGTGCAGCTTCCTACTAGCCTTAAAGGTGCCGCAGTGGAAATTCTGGGCCAGATGTCATTGATGGAGAGAAACAGTTATCAGTCCCTAGGAGAAGTGCTGGAGTGCAGATATGGAACCATGTACAAAACTGAGGTTTACAGAGCAAGATTTCGGAACCATGCTCGGGCTCGAGGAGGGTCCCTACTGCAGCTTGCTCATGACCTGGAGAGTATGGCATATAAGGCATACCCTGGAGCAGCACCTAACCTGTTGGCTATGCTTCTGAGGGACCAGTTCATCGATGCTCTTAATAGTGCAGAGTTGAAAGTGCAAGTGAAGCAGGCACAACCAAGAAGCATGAAAGAAGCACTAGCCAGGGCTCTAGAATTTGAGTCCTATGTCAGGTCCAGTATAGCCACCTTTCAGGCAGGACATAATGCAGGATTAAAGACAAGAAAGGGGCAGGTATGTGAAGAGAAAAAATTTGAGGGAAGTTGCTGGTACTGTGAAAAGCCAGGACACAGAAAAGAGGACTGCTACAAGTGGAAGAGGGAACAAGAGAAGACCGGAGGAGGCTGCTGGTTCTGCAGGAAGTCAGGACACAGCAAAATGGATTGTTACAAATGGAAAAAGGAGCAAGAACAGAACAGTGCAAGAAAACCAACGATTGTAACAAACGGATGTTGAACATGTGGTGAGGTGGGACACTTCAGTTATGAATGTCCAGATGAGAAGGATGAGGGTAAATTAGTGAAGGCTGGTGATGATAGGTGGCAACCAGCCAGCTTTTACCAAGAAGACCCACCACTGAGGAAAAGCAGGAGAACATTGATGAAAAGTGTGCGAGAAGACGGAAGAACAGACAGCAAGGAGTACAGTAGGAATGAGAATCTTGGCAAGCAGTGCTGCCGTACGGTTGTGACAGGGCCAACGTCAGATGACCTGAAGAGGATGCAGATGGAAGATGCAGATTAACATTCAATGCTAGAGTGGCTGCAGCAGAGTACGGTGTGACCATCTAGGGAAGAAGTTTCCAGGTTAAGCTTTGCAGCCAAGAGCTACTGGAGTCGGTGGGACCTTCTTCGTTTGAACAATGGACTACTGGAACAGCAGTGGGAGACACCTAAAGGCCTCAGCAAGTATTGGCAACTGGTGATTCCGAAGAAGATGAGGTCTGAGATCTTATTTGAGGCCCATAAGCAGATCACTAGTGGGCACCTGGGAGTGAAGAAAACTCTAAGCTGGCTGCGCGAGAGGTTCTACTGGATTGACATGTGTCACGGTGTTGAAGAGTGGTGTCAGGCCTGTGATGTGTGCTGTGCCAAGAAGGGACCCAAGAAACCTGGTTGCCCCCCTCTCCAACTGTACCAAGTGGGTACACCAATGGAAAGAGTCGTGGTGGAAATTGCTGGACCTTTGCCACTCACAGAGAGAGGAAACTGGTACATATGTGTCACCATGGACTACTTCACAAAGTGGCCAGAAGCCTAGGCTATTACTGATCAAGAGGCTGCGACTGTTGCTCAGGTGTTGGTTGATCAGTTTTTCTGTCGTTTTGGGATGCCACAAGAACTACATTCAGACCAGGTTGGAAACTTCGAGTCTGCTGTGTTCCGTGATGCTGCAAGTTATTGGAGATCAAGAAGACCAGGACGACCCCCCTAAGGCCACATTCAGATGGGATGGTGGAGAAAATCAACTGGACCCTGGGACAATTACTGACCAAGTACTGCATTGATGGACAAACAGAATGAGACCAGAAATTACTTGCATTGCTGATTGCATATCAGTCTGCATCCCATGAGTCTATTGGCTACACTCCTGCAAAACTGATGTTGGGCCACGATTTACATTTACCGTTGACCTGTTAATGGAAAAACCATCTGGTGATGAGCTGCCTACAGACACCACTGGCTATGCAAAGCACCTTCAGGAGAGGCTGGCTGAGGTACATCATCAAGTGTGAGGAGCCCTCTGGTTTTCAGGAGATGTGATGAAGTGCAAGTATGATGCCAAGGCAAGTGAGGTGAGCTTCCAGGATGGTGATCGAGCTTGGTTATACAATCCTCAGCGAAAGAAGGGACAGTCACCAAAGCTGCAAAGCCCATGGGACAGGCCTTACACTGTGTTGGACTGCCCGTCAGACGTAACGTATCTGATTCGGGGAGGCAGGAAATCTCGCCCAAAGGTGGTACATGTGAACTGTCTGTGGCAGTACTATGGACCAGGACAGTACAGCTGGAACGTCTCAGAGGAATTGTGCTCACCGGCAGCCGAGGATGTTGAGGAGGAGCAAGGAGCTGAGATGCAAGAGGATGGTGAGAGTTTCCCAAGAGAAGAAGTGAATCACGAAGAAGACCAAGACTTTCCTGGAGGAGTGGACTGTGTCGAGGAGCAAGGACATCTTCAGAAGCGGCATAGAAGAAGACCTGAGAAGTTGAAGGATTATTTTCTGTATAGTTAGACGTTCTTTTAAGATTAAGATTTGTTTATGTATATACTGTGTAGTTTAGTAGGGACGACAAAGAACTAGGGAGAGGGTAGTGACAAGAAGCGAGATTTGCCCGTTAGGTAACCGATTTTTTTCTCGACAATTCCTGATGCTTACAGTAGCTAGTTCTGGTACGAGTTAGTTGCCAATTTGCCTGCTGTTTGTGAGCGTAGTTATTTCAATAGTTGTACATTAATTTATGTGCTCTTTTTCTTTATAATGATTTATTAAATGATTGCTTGTTATATTACATAATTTAAGTTCATATGGTAAATTATTTAGAGTGTTATGTAATGTAAGACAACTCTGGCATGTTCTGATATCTCCGAGTTGGCAACTGTTGTTCTCGCAGAATGTAGAATTTTCTCGAATAATGCAAGCTTATATAAAGATAGGGTAGAGACTATTTCAAGTTTAGTGGTTTTCAGTTGAGTTTGAGTGTCAGTGCAGTGTCAGTGTAGTTTGTATAATTTTTGGTACTCGTGAAAACAGGGAAGTGTTTACTGAAGTTTGTATATCATCAGAACTTGTAATAACAGTGAAGTGTTGTCAGGCATTATGTGTAATAGCAGTTAGTAAAGTTTGTATAGCTCCAGTGCTTGTAAGAACAGTGAAGAGAAGTTGGGAAGTATTATTGGAACTACTTGGAAAATAAAAACAGTGAACTTTAAGGAGGCAGTGTTTATTCTCTCCTCAGCTGATCTTGTGTACTGTACACCTATAGGCTGACCATGGAAAGAACAACGCAATGGGCAGCGTCCTTCCCGTATTGAACTACTGCTGTTGGAGCCTGTGGCAGTGAAGGACCCGGACATAACAATATGTAGACGAGACAAAACGAGCCTTATGAGACAAGGTTTTGACATCATTGATTTTGTACATTTTACAGCAATAGTTGAAAGAATTGCTTCCCAAACCAGAGAAAGCAGGCTTGCAGAACACTGAACACCAGAATTTACCATTAACCTTCTTATTCATGATATCTAAAAATGGGAGACAACCGTTGGACTCTGTTTCAATCGTGAACTGTACATCATCGTGATGAGTGTAAATATGGTGTAAAAAATTATGAGCATGGCATTTATCTCTAGATATAACAAATGTATCATCGACATACCTTCGGTACATGCAAGATTTAATATTACGTGGAAAATCTCTCAGTCATAATTGATTGTAATAGCAAAGAAGATGATGACAAAAGCAGGTCCAAGTGGTGATCCCATAACAACACCAGTAATATGTTTATAGAGTTCGTAATTAAATATAAACAGTCCTTCATATAAAGGGTCCAAGGTTCTTCTTGAATACGTTTTCTTTTATCCTTTGAAAAAGTTCAGTGTCTCTGTAGAGCAGATTCAGAGTTTTATTTATAGTTTCATCAACGGGGATATTAGTAAACAGAGAGTTAACATCAAAACTGCACATAATATACCTGTCAGATATGTTAACTTTGGACAGGAAAGCTGCAGACTTTCATGAAATCTTAACTGTAAACTCATTTGTGGTAAAAACACTGAAAAGTGAGACAAGAAACTTATAAGTCAAGCAGTGTTGTAAGCAGCCACGTCCGAACAAGGGAGGAAGACGGAAAGTAAAGTACGTGGAAAATTGTGTAAGGAGAGGTGCCCTAAATTCATCGAAATTTTTGCTGTGTATAAACTGTGTTTGAAGGTGAGGAAAAAGGAGCAGGAGGACTAGGTATGAAAAACAGCCATCTTGGTAAAAAAAAAAAAAAAAAAAAGTAGGGAAAAAATTCAGACCGGAAAAAAAAACTGCTTCTCAAGAGACGTCATAATTATGTTCATCGCAACTAAACTTTGTGATATAGATGAGAAAGAGAGGAAGGTTAACAGGGAGAGATTGTGAGGAAACTGAAAGTGGGAAGAGAGTAGGAACAAAGAAAAACAACTGAAGCATGATGGGAAAATTATGTAAAGCATCGTATCCATATGACCCCTAAGTTTGCAAGCGAAAGAGAGGAATGAGTCTGGCGAGAAACGAAAACGTAACAAAACCATAGAAAGAAATGAGATCACAAAAGAATGTGTGAGGAAAGGAGATAAAGAAAAGTGTCCCCCAAAGGCATCATATCTTCAGTGTAACTAAATTTTGCGTATTGGAGTGAGAAAAAAGTGGCAGCGTGGGAGGGAAGGTGGGCTGGTAAAATCGTACACGATCAGAAAGTGGAACAAATTCAAGGATGGAAAAAGAGAAAGGGAGAAGAAAGAAAAGGCAGAAGAAACACACACACACACACACACACACACACACACACACACACACACACACACACACACACACACACACACACACACACATTTCACACGAGTTAAGATTTTGATGGAAGGAAAGGGATAGAAATGATATGAGTGATCAGTAATGATCAGTAAATGAGACGAGTGAGCGAACACACTGTAACAAACCTAACCTTTTTATATCTCTAACTTAGAGACATAAAAGTGTTACGCGCATTCCTATGTTTTCCTGACCGCATTTTTTTCTCCAAAGACAGTAAACTCAGCTGATGTTGGAAAGGTGGAAACAGCGAAGTAAAATAAGGGAAGAAGCGGAGGAAAACAGTAATAATGCGATTAGTAATATTACCCCTTAATAATCAAATAATCTCAAAATTTAAATAATTTCTGCGTCAAGAAAAGAGAAACAACATGAGAGTGGGACAGGGGCTTGGTGAAACAGAACATGGCATGGAAGTTAGAAATGAAAGAAAAGAGACAGAAGAATATTATACTCGTGTCTTTATATTATCTAAATTTTTTATTTCGTTATTACGTGCGAAAAGAGAGAAGGGAGAGAATACGAGCAAATAAGAAGATAGAAAGATATGGAAGGATGGCAGGGAGAGACTGCAATAGGAGCAAAGAAGAAGGTAGTAAGAAATGAGAGGATGAGAGGGAGACAAAGCAAGCGAAGACTGAAGATTTAACCACCTAAAACACCACCCAAACCAAACAATATCTACGCTTTATCTTTAAATGAAAGAAAAAGAAGACGAATGACTGACAGAGGAAGGAATGGTGCAACAAAAGAAAAAAAAAAGGGGGGGGGGAGAAACAGGGGAACTAAACAACTGAAGAAAAGCTGCTAAGAAATTATTATATCCACATGATATTTGAAATATTGCCTGCGTGAGAAAGAGATAAAAGAGAAAGTAAAGTAAAGGGGTCTGGTGACGAGGAAAATACAAAGGGAAGATGAGGGCAGAATGGAAAGGGAAGAGGAACACACACACACACACACACACACACACACACACACACACACACACACACACACACACAGACACACACACACACACACACACACACCAAGAGAGAGAGAGAGAGAGAGAGAGAGAAGACTGGTGAATAGAGTAACAAAAAAGACAGAGAAACAAGATGGGAAAAGAGAAATGGACAGTTAAACAACACAAAATCCCCATGCCTCTTAAAAAAGACATATGTGCACGTTATCTAACTTTGGGCGAAGGAGAGAAACAGAGTGAGAGAAGGCAAAAAGAGAAAAAAGCTACAAAGGAGTTACAAACGTAAGAAGACGAAGGAAAAAGATTGGGGAGAAATTCAAAACATCCTCTAATATGGACATAAACTGGTGGTATCTTTAACAATGTATGGGAGAAAGAGAAAGAGGAGATGGAAAAACAAAAACACTGGAAGAGTAACAGAGGAAGAAAAGAAGCGAAAAGGAAATAGAAAAAAAAGCTCATAGCCACTTGGTATCTAGACTTTGGAAGAATGAAGAGGAAGAGTAGGCAGGAGGGAAGCCTGATGAATGAGTAAAAACCAGGGAATGACTGAAACTCTGTAGGAAGTGGGATTAAGATAATGAAAACCATAGTACTCTAGTAGTCATCTCACGATGAGATCTCACTACCCGCGCACCTGGAAAGTTTTCTCTCAGCACATTATTTTACACCTCCATTTCTGATTCGACGCAGATTCAGGACGTAAAACACACACAAGCAAAGCCAGTCAGCCAACTTCACAACTGAAAACATTAGCACGCCGCTCCCTTCGCAACACGGGTGGTAAGCAAGCGGATTGGTAATGTTTTCAGTTTTGAGGTTGGCTGGCTGACTTTGTATATGGATAAATATCATACCTCATGAACGGCTCTAGCTATCAACACGAAAATTTCAGGGTATCAAAATATGGGTCAAATCTTGGACGAGTTCGGAAATGGGCAATTGAAGTCACCAAAGGTCAACTACTTGACCTTGGCAGCCACGTTGGTGACCTTGACCTTGACCCCGAGTGTCCATTTCCGAACTTGTCCAAGATTGTGGTCATATTTTGATACCCTGAAAGTTTCATGTTGATAGTTCTAGCCGTTCATGAGATATCATGTTTACCTACACACAACAAAGCCAGCCAGCCAACCTTACAACTGAATCATTACCAGTCCACTCGCTTTGCAACGCGGATGGTAATAAGTCTCCTCAAAGCATCCTATCTACACGGTATCTAAGCACTGACTGAGGGAGAAAGCGAGAAGGCAACAAGGCTTAAAAAAAAAAAAAAAAAAAAAAAAAGGAAAAGGAAAGGATTGTTTAAAACTGGCCAAAAACTTCCCCCCACATATAAATACCTCCACTGTAGGTAAACTCTGTGCGAGGGGAGAGAAACAGAGGAGAGAAGGGTACTGAATAATAGCACAAGTTGACGTGATAAAACTCCTCGGGCAGGTTAATGGCGTAACTTCCCGCCCTGCCATAATACTTCACACGGAGGTAATATTTATCTTCCTATCTGTGTATATCGTTGTTTATTTCTCTCTCTTCTCATCTGCCTGGTATATTATTTACACGTTTCATTATCAAAGTTTTTATGTACCATATTTTCTCCGAGTTTTTTTGGTTAAAATCTGACCTGTCCTTTCTCAATGTTATAAAGCCTAAATTTTGGTCATAATTTATGATGATTTTCATGTTTTTTTTTTTTTAATTCATTTCCGTAGGAAATTCCCAGTTATTGATATATAGCCTCCACCTTCCCTTTGCAAAACGGCGGATCCGAGGGGAATCGGTGGTTTTAGGTTGGGGGAAACGGAAAACAATTGGCAGTTTCCATCATAAATGACGCTCCAGACTGTTTGAGTAACATAAAAATCAATAGGAAAACCTACATTTCATGTAAGGCATAATCTACCCCGATCCCGTGCTAACCTAACCTCAGCCTTGTCATCTCTAATATAGGTCAACAACCACAACAACAACAACAAACGAATGGATTACAACCCGTTATAGCCAATGTCCCACTCAAGCCTGTTGTAACCTATCCCTGACCCTGTGCAATCACATTTAGGAGTTCAAGTTAACAAGTCCTGGGTTAATATTCGCAGTGAAATGGTAGGGCACCTGCTACACTGAACGACCTTGGCTGTTTTGATTTTCTTGCGGGAAGAAAAGGGTGGGCTTTAGATCACGTGACAATAATTCACAATTGCAATTTGCCTGTCTGCTTCCACATGAGATGAATACATGCTGGTAAGATAACAAAATCCATGATTGGTATTCGCCATTAGCGGTGCTTCTGTCGTCAGAGTTCCCAGTCACACCACGAAAAATCATTGCGAGAAGTGGCAGCTGCTGTCAGATATATCCTATGATCATCAAATGGTTTCGAAACTGTAAAAATTTACGTGTCTGTACACACTTTCGCTCTCTTAGGTATAGTAATTCGACAGGTACTGCAAATTATCTCAAACAAGCAACACGAGACCTCAATCCTCTCATACTCTATGGTTATAGGATAAAACCATAACACAACTACTGTCTTTTACTATCCAAATAGTAGTTGCATGAACAATGACTGGATGAGTAGATAGACAGATGGATATAAAGATAGACCGTGGACACAGAAGACAGATAAATCCATGGAAAAAGAGATACGTAGACGTATAGACTGAGAAAGAAATTGGTTGATGAATGAGTTGAGGGATGCATTAATACTATAACTGATAGGTGCATAGATAGATAGGTTGACAGATAAGTAGAGAGAGAGAGAGAGAGAGAGAGAGAGCGAAGATGAAAAAGGAAAGAAAATAACTTGGACAGGTAGAAGGATGAATGAGACTAATGAAAAGAAGAAGGAATGAAAGTGGGAGGGAAGAAAAAAAAGAAAGTTGATCAGAAGAATGAAGGAAATTGGTAAGAGGGACGAAAAGTAAGAGAGAAAGGAGGGTCCTGGTAAAAAGGTAGGAGAATGGGAGGGAGGTGGGGAAGAAGGTGATGAAATGAAGGGTGGAAGGCGGAAATGAAGGAGGGAAGGGCAGAGACATTACGGAAACGAGAGAGGGAGGTTAGGAGGAGGAGGAGGAAATGGAAGGAGGAAATGGGGAAGGAGGGAGAGGAGAAGGAGGGATAGAGGGAAGAAGGAAGGGGGATGGAGGGAGGGAAATGAATGGTGGAAATGAGGAGGAACGAGAGAGAGAGAGAGAGAGAGAGAGAGAGAGAAAGAGAGAGAACATAAAAGAACCGCGAGGGGATGTTAAGAGGAGTAAATGAAAGGAAGAAATACAGTCCTTCATATAGGACGGAACTGGGCATCGTCAAAAGTTAATAAAGCAGGGAATCCCTGGGTAGGGACCAATAAGCTTCTCGACTATGAGCCGATAGGAGGAGGGCAATACGTTTAGTAGCTTTCCAGCAAAATTCCTCACACAGGAACCCTGGGAGTCTATGGGTTAAAGTCTAAGGTAATGGCGGTAATGTTTTCAAATTGCGCTCTCTGAAAATACATGATCTTGCGTTTGACCTTTCAAAGTCACTGAAAGTCAAAGGTCATGCTGCCAAATGGAAGCCCATGTGAGACTTCCTATATCCTGGTGATGTAAATATCTCTATCTTCAACGAGTTTCGAGTAATAGCCCCCTGAATAAAGTCACTTATGGTCAGAGGTCAAGGTACCAATTAAAAACCCATATGGGATTTCCTATGTGTTGATAATAGTAAAAATCTCTATCTCCTACCAGTTTCAAGTTATTGCCCTGTGATAATCCATGACATTGACTGTGACCTTTCAGAGTCACTCAGTTACCTCCAAAATTTCATAACTTTCTTTGGGGACCAGTCCCAACATATCCTAATAGGTTCATGTAATTTCATTCAGCCGTTTTCCAGTGATGTTGCTACCAAACAAACAAACAAACTCGACCAAAACAATACCTCGTCGGACTCGGTCCCGGCGAGGTAACAAGGCAGGACAGAAGGATGAAAGAGAGAGCAAGGAAGGGAAAAGAAACGTGGAAGACGGAACTGGATGAGAGAGGGGCAAAGGCATTATCATTGGAGGAAGAAGAAAAGGCAGAGGAAATGTAAGTAGGAAATTGAGCAATAGGGAGCGAAGGAAGGGAAAAAAAAAGGTGGAAAGAAGCAACGGGCAAAGATGAAAAGAAAAGGAGAGGACGAAATAAAACGAAGAAATGAGGAAAGAAAAAAATGGAAGAATGGAAAGATACCTGAACAGAGCCATTAAACCGGCGACTGGGGACAGAGAAGAGATAGAGAAAGAAGATAGAAAACACAGGGAAGAAAATTAAGAAAGCAAAAACGAAATGGTGGCGAGAGAGGTACAAACAATCAGTGATGGAAAAAACGATTTAGAAGGAAAAGGTCATTGAAGGAGGCAATAAGGAGGGAAAGGGGGTGAGAGGGAAGGAATGATGATAAAAGGAAAGAAAGATGGAGGAACGAAATGAATATCGAAGGCTAGAGTGGAGGAAGAAGTGGAAGGGGGAATGACAAAAAGAGGAAGGAAACAGAGAGAGAGAGAGAGAGAGAGAGAGAGAGAGAGAGAGAGAATCGTAGTGTTCATCAATCCAATAAGTGATAGTAGTCTGATCCAAATTCATGGATTGATGAACACTGTGGCAATACAAATCGTATACCTGAAAACTTATTAAAAGAAGGATGCAGTTTAGTTCAGAAAAATAACTAACGCGAATTTAATGGGCAAAATTACTTGTAAATATCTTGAACAGCAATGGGGACAAAATTTGTATCAAATTTTGCCACTCTTGTTAGGATATTTAGAGAACACATTGTATTCTCAAGTGTAATCAAGTTTTGGTATAATAATAGCAGATAAAATGAAACTGACTACCTGCAATACCTGGATATTTTTATGATATGGGATGCGAGAGATGGACATTTCTCAACAATCGCAAACATCATGAATAACCTAGATCCCAAACTAACATTTTACGTGGTACAGGTGGACAGACATAAAACTCATTAAGCAGGATAACAAAATAATGACTGACATTCATTATAGGGAAACTGATACTAAACATTATATAATCTTCAATTCTCATCACTCCAGACTCATAAAAAAACTAGAGGGGCAGTCAGTGGAGGGCATCTCTCCGACATGGCAACGTAATTTCCAAACCACTTTTCATAATGGGTTAGGTTTACTCATCATTACCTTGCTCGGACGGAGTCCGGCGAGGAATTGTTTTTGGTCGAGTTTGTTTGCTTCCTTATTTCTTTGTTTGCTTGTTAGCATCATTACGGAAAACAGCTGAATGAAATTACATGAAACTTTTAGGATATCTGGGCACTGGTCCCCCCAGAAGTGATTAAAATTTGAATGTAAATGCGTGACCCTGAAAGGCCAAAATCAAGGTCACAGATATTCAGAGTGCTGTAACTTGAAACCGGTTGGAGATAGAAATATTTACTTTTTTTATTGTATGTGAAGCCCCACATGGGCTTCTAATTGGTATCACGACCTTTGACCTTAAGCGACCTTGAAAGGTCAAACTCAAGGTCACGGTTATTCATTGGGCTACAACTCAAAACTGCTTGAAGATAGATAATAATTATTATCAACATATAGGATATCCCATATGGGTTTTTGATTGGTACCATGACCTTTGACCTTAAGTGACACTAAAAAGTGAAACTCAAAGTCACGGATATTCAAGGGGTTATAGCTCGAAAATGGTTGGAGATAGAGATATTTACTATTACCAAGATATGGGCAGTCTCATATGCGCCTTCATTTGGCACCGTGACCTTTGACCTTGAGTGAATGACACTAAAAGATTAAACACAAGATCTCGGATTTTCAAAGGGATATAGGTTTAAAACGATTGAAAACAAAATAACCAATGACATTCGAGGTTTGATGTGCCTGGCACCACTTGTTGATTAGGGTTTCGAAAAAGTGTTTTGCGAATCCAGAATATATAATAAGATCCGGATCGGTCCCAAAAGTTAAATGATTGTTTCCTGGGACATTGGCTATCTACCCACAAAAATTGGTACAAATCTATAATTTAGTTCTAGAGTAATCCTGCTAAAAGACAAACAAATTAACAAACAAACAGCAATGAAAACATACTTTCCTTGCCTGAGAGAACAACATACCATTTACTTTAGCACGAAGGATTTGTACAGTAGTTTCAGAACCGCGGTTAAAGGAGACAAGATTAAGTGGAGGGATTTTTTTTCTACTCCAACGTGGATATCCTAAAACCATAATAAAAAAATGGCATAGAAAGAGCAAAACAAATACCCACAGCCCACCCTGGAAGCACCATCAATAATCAGCCAGTGATACAACAACCTATAACCAATTTATGATGATAACTTTAAAGAATCCTCTTGTACAGTATGATAAATTTCATTAAAAAAAAAGCACCCGCAACAGAACATAGTTACAACGATGTCTCTGTAACTAAAGCAAACGACAAACCAGATATCTAAAATGAATTTTAAAAAAGAATTGATTTAAATATATATCTAGTTTCAACGCGGAAAAATGTGAAGTCAAAAACTGCTAACTCTGCGCTGAAGTAATTTAAGGCAGCCAGTTTACTTTTCCCTGTGCCAACTATACCTTTATAATTAACGAAAATATTGGATGCTCAACACAAAACTGCTTTTATGTAATTCGCTGCAGTGGGTGCAAAGAGATTTATGTAGGTGAGACTTCAAATCTTCGGCTCCTTACCAACCTCTACAGAGATCATATTAACCACAGTAAAGGATTCTATGTTAATACCCACAAACAAAATGAGCAAAAAAATGTTCTCCAAAGTTGAATATCATTCACTTCTATACAGTAAAAAAGGATGATCCTACACTAAGAAAGAACAAAGGAAAAATCTTCATAAATAATTTTCAACCACTATTATAGAGACCTACGAAAAAATACTTATTTTAATCTAAGGCTTCAAACAAACCAACGCTTTTTGAATTACGGAAGTGTCACAACACAACTTCACACAGCTTGAAACGAAACTGGCAATAGTGGACAATTCTTACTGAATATCAGTGGCTATCAGTCACTTTACAGGAAGCATACTTCTTTCTTTGGCTCCTAAATATATATATATATATATATATATATATATATATATATATATATATATATATATATATATATATATATATATATATATATATATATATATATATATATATATATTTACGTAACTGTTTGTCGAGAAAATTAGGAAAATGCATTTAAAATAAACCTGGATTTTATAACTTACCTTACATTTTACAAACTCCATCTATTGACAGTTCTTTTGGCTCTTTTTATTGGGTAATTTTAGTGGTGGATTTTGGTGTCTGATTTAGTGGCTGATTTTACTGGCTATTTTAGTGGCTATTTTAAGTGGCTCATTTTAGGGGCTATTTTTAGAAGCAGTTTTCAGTACCTATTTCAAATACTTTTTAATGACAATTATTATTACCCTACATTTGATACTATATACAAATTTAGCACACGCCTCCTGTTTATGTGTGCATGCTGTTGGGTTTTCGTTAGAAAGCATCAGTCAGGACACCAATTTATAATATATATCTCCCCACAAGACAAATATTTTCATACCTTTTAGATTATATATATATATATATATATATATATATATATATATATATATATATATATATATATATATATATATATATATATATATATATATATAATATCATCTCATCTCATCAGCTGTTTGAGTGTCCACTGCAGGACCGGCCTATCCCTGCCGAAGTGGGGACGATACAGCCAATGTATTTCTACCAAGTGGCTTAGGCTGTCTAGTAGAGATTGAATGTAGGGTGAGAAGTGCTTGTAAGTGTAATTGTTGTGTTGGAATGGCTTTGGATGTGTGTGTAGTCTGTGAACCAAGTGTAATCAGCCCGCGCAAGCCGACTGGGTGCAAGCATACTATATAGTATGCGACACTTGTTCAATCACAGCACCCCTTGTGTCCGCCAATGCAATACGTGGCCAGATGAACGCTCCCAAATTTTTTATCCTGGCGGGGCGCGAACCCTCGTTCTTCAGTGTACGAAACGCACACTTTACCACCATAACGCAGAGGCTCCATATATATATATATATATATATATATATATATATATATATATATATATATATATATATATATATACATATACTATCAATCTATTGCCAGAAGCCTTAATCCCCTATACAGGGTGGCCATGAACAATTCTCCTCCACGTCACATTGTCTCCCAACATTTCACTGCCCCGCTCCTAATTCACACACCCCTCTCTCATATACCTCTCCACTCCATCCCTCCATCTCATCCTTGGCATTCCCCTCCCTCTCTCCCCATCCACCTCACTCACATACACTCTCCTCGTCAGTCTCTCACTCTCCATCCTCTCCACATAGCCAAATCACCTCGGTGTGTTTCTCCAAATGCTTCCTATCACATCCACATCCACACCACAACGCTCCTTCACATCCTCATTTGTCAGTCTGTCTCTCCATGTGACTCCACAGGCTCCTCTCAAATAACTGATTTCCACTGCTCTCACTCTTGATTTGTGTCTCTCCAACAACGTCAAAGCTTCACTTCCATACGTCAGAGTCGGTATGACAATACTGTCATGTAATAATTTTTTCACTTCCATGCTCACTTCCCTGTTTCTTATCACTGCCTTCAAGGAACCAGCAACCTTTCTTCCTTGTTGTACCTTTTCAAACACTTCACCCTCTAAACTTTCATCCTTACTCATCACACTACCCAAGTGCTGTACTTAAACATACTCACATTTTCCATTTCCTCATCATTCAACTTCACAGTACATTCACTGACTTCACTTCTCTCGAAGACCATAACTGCACTCTTCCCTATATTCACCTTTAAAGTCCGTTTCTTACACACTCTCCCAAACTGATTCACCAAGCCTTGCAGCTCCCCTTCGTCTTCACTTAACAACACCGTATCATCTGCAGACAACAGTACAGGGAGTTTCCAAATACTGCCCTCTCTCATTAGGGCCACTCCAACATCCACTGCCCTACCTTGTATCTCTTTCATTACCCCATCCATATACAGATCGAACAACCATGGAGACATGACGCATCCCTGTTTCAACCCAACCTTCACACAGAAAAACTCACTCCTTTCACTATCCACACACACTGCAGCCTTAGCACCCTCATACATACCCTTCACAGCACTCAACAACTTCCCATCTACTCCATAATTATATTCTTAATACTTTCCAAAATCCTTGTCCATATATATATATATATATATATATATATATATATATATATATATATATATATATATATATAGCGTTATTAAGGTTTAGAGGACACCACTGTGTCGGTTTTGATTATGGGGATATATATTTTACTAGGAGGTACACTAAGGCAAATGGTTAAGATAAATAAACGCCAATGTGTTGTGAAGAAATAGGCAGGGCAGTGATAATTGACTTGGAACAATACCGAGTTATTGCATGATTTCAAAATAGTACAAGGCCATTACGTTACAGCTTGTGTAGATCAATTACATGAATGAATAGTTACAGACTAAGAATATGAGTAATGAATTTAGTGAGAAGCTGGAGTGCTGGGCTGTTGTGTTTATGTGTATCGACTATGTAAAGTTGTTCCACGTGGCCAGATTTTACCAAGAGATGGAGAGCAAGGCAGGTAGTAGCCGGGTGAAGTTCTGAGTGGAAAAAGGGCGAGTGATGTCGCCCGCTCGGTTTTAAGCCCCGTACTGAGGTAGGTGGAGCACCGGTAGGCCTAGGTCGCCTGAAAAGGCAAATTTGATTGGTTTAGGCACTACTACTGTACAGGTGAAGAGTGAAGAGAAATTGAATATTATTGGAAGCAGCACTCGTACAGATGATGAAGGCTGAGAAATTGAATATTATTGGTGACGGCATTAGTACAGATGAGGAGGAATGAGAAATTGAATACTACTGGCAGCGGCATGAGTAGCCATGCTAATTCCAAGAACAAGATGGAGAAAAGCCACGAGGGAAGGAAACCGTGTGCGTAGGTGAAATGCAGAAAAGCCACGAGGGAAAGAAACCACGTGTGTAAGTGAAATACGAGGTACAATACTTTGTGGTGTAATATACGCGACAGCACTCCCCCTCCCCCCTCTCCGTTTATGGCAACAAAACAGGAAGAAAAGAGAAAAAAATATATAATTAGGGTACAAGTATATATATATATATATATATATATATATATATATATATATATATATATATATATATATATATATATATATATATATATATAAAATCTTCAAAGTGAATGAACACTGGAAAGTAATTTGAATGCATTAATTACAAATAGCAGTCGTTATAGACTAAGAAATAGTAGCCGGGCATAACTTTTTGTACGAAAATTTGATTAGTGCTTAGCTATTATGAGCAAATGAATGAGAAAGTTATGCCCGCCTTTACAACTGAGCTATTAAATGAGGCAGCACACACATGAATACAATTCTGTACCATACGAATGAACTTAGGTGTGATAACTTGGAGTGTCTGCGGATTTTGGTATCAGATTATGCTGGAGTGTAAAATTATGGTGGTTTGCTGAGACGGCCTGGTTGTGTGTAGGTAAATGTGGTAGTTATTGATGCAGAGTGTAGGGTTGTGGTTAGTGGTGGAGGGAATACGGGAACGACGGGTGTTGATGGATGAGGGGTATTGACTGAGGGAGGGGTGGGGACTGGTGGGAAAGAGTGTGGGGTAGGATCGCCTGAGGTTGACGGAGAGGGTGGGTTAGGGTTAAGGACTGGGTAAGGGGCCAGAGGTGGTGATGACGGAGAGAGTGGATGAAGTGTAAGGGCAGGTTGAGGGGTGGTGGGTGGGGGAGTAAGGTGAGAGGTAGGATTGTGTGAGGTTCATGGAGAGGGTTGGTTAGTGGCAGTAGGGTCAGTGCTGGAGGTCGGGTTTGTGGATGGTAGTGTGAGTGGTGGTGAGGGAGTGTTTACATCAGTACGAGTAGTGGAGGTTAGTTGTACTGCATGATGCCTGAGTCGGTGTGTGGTGATGACAGGTAGCGCAGGTTACGAATTGACAAAGGGGATGGTGTTTGTGTGTGTGTGTGTTTTGGGTGGGTGGGTGGTGCATGTAGGTGTTGGTGCTGGGATTTGAGGTGTTGGTTGTGTGCGTGTTGTTGGTGGGCTGGCAAGGTTGGGGGATGACATGTGGGGTGTTGTCTGTGACTGAGCTTGTGGTGTGGCCGGTTTGACTCTGTCTACAGAGATTGTGGATGGTTTCCCCTGTTTGTATATCGTGACTGTTATGTCTGAGTTTGTGATCACAGGGTATGGGCCTTCGTATGGGGTTTGGAGTGGTGAAGTACGTTGATCTCTCCTCACGAAGACCTGTTTGGCGTCTGGTAGGGAGTACAGGATGAATGTCGTCTGGTGCTGAAGAGAATGAGGAGGGTCTGGTCTTAGTGCCTGCATTGCCTGCTGGAGCTCTGGGAGGAAAACCAGGGCCGGCGTGCCTGGTTGCTGGGCGAACTGCCCTGGCAGCCTCTAGTCTTCCCCATACGTTAGCTTCGCCGGGGAATCCCGATGTCCTCTTTCTCTGTAACCCTGAAGTTTAGGAGGAGGATTGGCAGTGCAGCCACCCAATTCACTGGGTGGGGAAGTGCCCTTAGTGCTTCCTTCAGGTGACGATGGCAGCGGTCAATCGTCCCGTTTGCCTGAGGGTGATATGCTGAGGTTCCGTGGCGTTTAGCTCCCAGGAAGTCCATTAGGTCCTGCCGGGCCTGAATTCGAATTGGGGGCCTTGGTCTGTGATGATGACCTGTGGGGTGCCAAAACGAGTGAACCAGGATGTCAGGAAGTGATATGCCACATGGTCAGTTGTAGTGTCCAGCATGGGCGTGGCCTCAACCCACCTTGTCACTCTATATATGCATGTTAAGATATAGCGGTTACCCCTAGATTCTGGGAGGGAGGGGAGGATGTCAATGTGGACCATGTGGAAATGTTGAGTTGGTGTGGGCAGCGGTTGAAGTGGTGTCTTGGTGTGGCGATGCACTTTTGCTAACTGACATGCCACACATGCTCAGACCCAGTTGGTGGTGTCACGCCTCATCCCTAACCATACCACTCGCCGGCTAAGTAAGCTGTGCATGCCGCAAATGCTGGGTGTGCCATCTCGTGGTAATGACTAAAGACTTGCCTTCGGAATCGTTGGGGAATATAGGGCCGTGCTGTCCCGCAGGATATGTCACACCAGAGTTTCCAGGGTGTGTCGGTGACATCAAATTGTTACAGTTGAAGTGAGGTCATGGCCTGCAGCAATTCTTGGAGTTCCTGATCATCCTCCTTCTCCCGGGCCAAGGCTGCATGGTCAAGCAGGGGTAGTGTAGGGCCGACAGCTGAAACTCCACGGGACAGGGCGTCTGCAACCTTGTTCAGGTCCCCACTGATACGCTGGATGTTAGTGGAAAACTCTGAAACGAAGGCTAGCTGTCTTGCCACCCAAAGAGACCAATTTTCACCTTTCTGAGCCATAGCGTAAATAAGGGGTTTATGGTCAGTGAGGATGGTGATATGTCTGACTGCCTCATATATAGCCAGCAACTCTCTGTCGAAGGAACTGCATTTGCACTGGGATGGGGTTAAGGCGCTGGCTGAAGGATGCAACAGGCACATTTGCACCATTGACTTGTTGTAGGACTGCACCCATAGCTTTGGCAGAGATGTCTGTGGTGAGTGTGATGGGGGCATATGGTGATGGCTTTGCTAGGCGGGGTGCGGTGGCGATGTGGCTTTTGAGGGTGGTGAAGACATGGTCTGACTGCGCAGTCCATTGAAGAGGCTTGGAGGATGTCTTTTTTTTGTCCCCTTCAGGAGATCGTTAAGGGGGGCTAGTGTGGCTGAAGCGTTTCCCAGGAAGCTGTGATAATAATTGGCCATCCCCAAGAACTCCCTGCGAGGTGGAGCTGGGCTGGAAAGTTCTTAATGGCGTCCACCTTCTGCGGGAGGGGCGTGATACCTGTGGCGAACACCCTGTGGCTCAAGAAATCCAATTCGTCTGCACCGAGGATACACTTCGCCAGATGCACCCCCCCCCCCTGTAGTCCTGCTGATGTTGGAACAGCATTTGGAGGTGTGTTTTGTGCTACTCATGGGAATCAGAAGCGATGAGGATGTCATCGATGTACACCATGACGAAATCTAGTCCCCTGACAACCTGGTCCATAAATTTCTGAAACATTTGTGTGGCGTTTCTGAGGTCGAATTTCATCTTTGTGTATTTAAACAGGCCAAAAGGGGTGGTTACCACCGTCCTGGGGATATCCTTCTCTGCCACAGGGATTTGGTGGAACACCCCGACTAAATCGATCTTGGAAAATACACAACGGCAGTGTAGTTGGTGGTGGAAATCCTGGATGTGGGGAATGGGGTATCTATCAGGAACTGTCATCGCATTCGGTGCCCTGTAGTCCCCACATGCTCTCCAGTCACCCTGCTGTGTCTTCGGTATCATGTGTAGAGGGGATGCCCAGCAACTTGATGATGGCCAAATGATGCCCTCATCAAGCATCGTCTGAAACTCCTTTTCCGCTGCATGACAACATTCTAGGGGAAGGCGTCTGGGACGGGCGAAACAAAGGGGTTTGGAAGTGATGATGCAGTGCTCTACACCATGGTCTGTATGGCCGTTGTTGGGTGAGTGAGAGATCAAGAGCCTCTGTGGCACAGTGGTAAAGGGTGCGTCTTCGTACACTGATGGACGAGGGTTCGCGCCTCGCCAGGGTAATAAACTTTGAGAGCATTCTTCTGACCATGTACTGCATTGCCGGACACAAGGAGTGCTGTGGTTTAAACAATGCTGCATGCTATAAAGTATGCTTGCACTCAGTCGGCTTACACAGGTCGATTATACTTGGTTCACAGACTACACACACATCCAAAGCCAGTCCAACACTACAGTTACACTTACAAGCACTTCTCACCCTACATACAATCTCTACCAGACAGCCTAAGCCACTTGGTAGAGATACATTGGCTGTATCGTCTCACTTCGGTCTGGATAGGCCGGTCCTGCAGTGGACACTCACACGGCTGATGAGATGAGAATATATATATATATATATATATATATATATATATATATATATATATATATATATATAGATATATATATATATATATATATATATATATATATATATATCTATCTATCTATCTATCTATATATCTATATATATATATATATATATATATACATATATATATATATATATATATATATATATATATATATATATATGTATATATATATATATATATATATATATATATATATATATATATATATATATATATATATATATATATATATATATATATATATATATATATATATATATATATATCGTCAGTTGTGTGGTTTCCCATTTAAGTAGGAAATGAGACAGTGTGAAAACAGATGAAAGTGGAAGATGTGAAGGTACAAGAGGGAGATATGACAAATAGCCGAGATCACTTGATCATTTATGGGAGCCTCAGTGCTTACCACTCCAGGTATCCTTATCTGCCCTCTGACATCTAGAGTCGGAGAATTTATGACTTCACTATTTTTCTGTTATGTACACAGCTGTTAGAAACACTTTTGTCCACAGAAGGAAGCAGATATGATCACTAAATCATTTTGCATGTTTTTCTGTTTCTGGGCAAAATAACATTCCACTACTTTTCCATATACTACTATGGAGTGATCTCGTGTGTTACCATGTGCGTGGCAGAATGGGCGTGACATACTTATAGGAGGTGCTAATGGAAGTGTTCTCCAATGACTGACCATCTCCGTCTTCATAACAACTCTTACGTGGCTGAGAGGTAGGACGTGATAGCTTGTAATTGGTGGCAAAAGCCTCCTTTGTGTGTAATAGTCTGTAGATTATTATTAAAGCAGAACATTGGCTTGTTAAGTCTAAGAAGGCAGAGTAAACTACTCTATAGGCGTGAGGAACTAGCGAGAGACAGTCACTTTATCACCAGACACATTCGGGACATTTTTCCCACTAGACACATTCAGACACAGTATTTCACTTTGATTACAAAACACACAGACTGAGCACCATTTCCCCTTTCGGTTTATCTCTCCATATAATACAGGTGTGTAGATCATATCACCAAAGAGTTCTCCTAGTTCCTCCAGCTGTGAGTACCTAGCTTCCACTCTTTGTAATTTGGTTAGGAAAGAGAAATAACTCATTTTTATATCTGTGTTGGAAGCCTATATAAATTCTCCTTTTTTGTAAATGAATCCTGATCTTTTTGTATGTTACAGTGTAAAGTAAGTTAGTTTTCTTGGGAGTTTCATTTTACTCATCTGGTGACAGACAAAAGGTTAAACGGGTGAAAGAAGCTGACCTAACAAGCACCGTTTAATATATGATCAGAACAAAGTGACGACTCCCCAGGAGAGCTCTGTGACATAATATTGGCAACCTTGGCCAGATACACAGTGCTTACTCTTACCTAATTAACCCATAATCAGTAATCATGGGCATAATGAATGACCGTGATGTCAGAACATCTTTGGATTGTAAGCCTTCCACAACCACGGCAAAAACACTCACAAGGTGTGTGCTCATGTTCCTTGCCCAGGCCTTACAGTTGAGACATGCTGCCAACATCTCTCAGACTGATTTACCCGATCTAATACTGGACACCATGTTTGAGCACAGTGTTAATGCTGAGAATGAGTTCCCCACAGTTAGTCCTGAGCCACCTGGTCACGGTGATACTGCACAAGGCACTGACCCTGAGGTTTTTGCGCTGGAGATACCTGCCCTAGTGATTATTCTGCTCGTGATATTGGTGACAAAGTGCAACTAGAGCTAGCCAACATTAGGTTAAGAGAATCATAAGTCCAAGCTAAAATGAGAAAACTAGAAATACAAGGTCACATGAGGCAAAACGAAATGGATCATGAATACAGACTAAGGGAGGCTGATAGTTCATCTCGAGCTCATAATTGGTCAGCCAGTGAATCTTTTGATGTTACCAGGAATATAAAGTTGTTACCTCCCTTCAATGAGCAAGATGTCACTAAGTACTTTCTATTGTTTGTAAAGGAGGCAGGTGGTTTTTCTTGGCATCTTGGTCAGTACTGATGGAGAGTGTTTTGAAAGGAAAGGCTCAAAAGTCTTATATTTCTTTATCAGTTGATCAGAATGCTAATTATGATTGTGCAAGAGACACAATTTTCAAAACATATGAGCTCGTGCCAGAGGCATATAGGCTTAAATTTATATCCAGCTTCAAACAGAAAGATCAGACTCATGTTGAATATGCTAGAGTACTCACACATTTATTTGATCAATGGTTGCACTCTAAGAAAGTTAACAATTTCTCTAAATTGAGAGAACTCAAAATCTTGGAGAACTTTACTGGTAACCTAGATAAGGATGTTGCTACTCATCTAGTAGAGAAAGATTTAGATACCCTAGCTGAAGGTGCCATTGCAGCAGACAATTATAGGATAATATTCATAAGCATGAACTTAAACCTCAATCATTTGTTAAGGGCAGGAGAGTGGACCAACCAGTTTTTGTAAACCCTTCCTCTTGCAAAGGCAAGTTAGTGTCAAGTGACACTACTGGGAAAACTTCAACCCCAGAGCATGTTAGTTCTACTTAAGTAAGAGAGGACAGTGTTGCCAGAGGGTCAGGAAAAAGTGTCAGATTTTGCCAATATTGCAAGAAACCGGGACATTTGAAGGACTGGTGCTGGAAGAAACGTGGGCAATGTTCCAAAGCTATCCCTATTACTTTGGTAAACTCTTGAGATTCTTTTGACACTAACAGAGAGCAGCCCCCCACAGATAGTGTTAGTGGTATTCAGACAACCTCCCAGCAGAGGCATATTGTTGATAAGGCCAGAGTGAAGCAGCCAGTGGTGGACAGTCCGACTTCTGTGTAGCCTTTGTTTGACATTTGAATGACTGGGGCAGTGCAGCCGTCAGGATTAAGTGAGTGTAGCCTATACACTGTATATACACTGTATATGGCTAGTGAGGGAGTGATCGCCCTCTACCTACACAGATCAAAAGCCCTCGGGAGCAGGGGGGTGGTTGCTTTCTCAGGCAGAGGAACTCCTTGAGAGTGAAATGGCTGGGAAGCATGCCGGCACATGACTGGCTACAGCATAGCTGGGTCTTTCGGGTGTGGGCAATCAGGCAAGTTAGCTGCCTACTGCGACTGCAACACAATGGCGAGGTGTTCAGGAAGTTAGCCAAAGAAACCTTGATGGACTCTGAAAGAACAATAATGGCCCCCAGTCCCGTGCAGCCCTTAAATGGGCAGGGGGTGCTAAGAATCTCACGGTTGCCTCAATTACAATCTAATTCCTTTGTTAATGCAAAAAATACAATTAAAATTAGTAACTGGAATGTGGGAATGCTAAATCATGACGGTAAAATCGATGAGTTAGTGAAGGTTTTTCAAAATTATGGACTTGATATTTGTGCTCTGACAGAAACTAGATTAACTGGAGTCGATAAGTTGGATTTGGAGGATGGTATACGTTAATTGATATCTGGCCGACAGGACGGAATGCATTATCAGGGAGTAGGATTGTTGCTGGGTTGTAAGGCAAATAAGGCTTTATGTGAGTGGGATCCTATAGATGAGCGATTGTTATACGCACGGTTTAAATCAAATCATGGCAACATCAGTCTGTTTGTGTGTTATGCACCTACTAATGATGCACTCGATGAAAGGAAAGACACATTTTATGAAAAGTTGCAAGAAGGAGTAGGAAGGGTACCTAGACATGATGTTTTGATCTGCGTTGGAGACTTTAATGCAGTAATGGGCTGTTCAAATGAGGGATTTGAGGCATGTATGGGTAAGATGGGAGTTGGTAGTAGGATGAGTGAAAACGGAGTGAGGTTTGGAAGCTTCTGTTTAGCAAATGACTTAGTCATCGGGGGCACACTCTTTCAGCATTGCAATATACACAAGACAACTTGGGTGTCACCGTGTGGAAAACATAAAAATCAGATTGATCACATCACTATCAGTAGGAGGTATAGAAGTTCTCTGCTAGATATTCATGTTAAACGGGGAGTGGATAATGGTAGTGACCATCAACTCAGCATTGCAAAAATAAGGTTTAAACTTAAAAATCAGAAGAAGGAAAAATCTGGTGTTGGTAGATACGATACTGTTAAGCTTAGAAGGGAAGGAGAAGAAAAGGAGGAATTCAGATTAGAATGCAGAAATAGGTTTTTGGTGTTGGAATCGTTGGAAGAGGGGGAGAGAAGTGTAGATGAGATGTGGGAGGATGTGAACAAAGTTTTGCATGAGACTGCTGAATGTACGATTGGAAGGAGACATAGATTCAGGAGAAAGAAATGGAGATCAGAGGAAACGTGGGATATGATAAAAAAGAGAGGTGAGGCTAAATTGAGGAGTGAGATGCAATGCGTTGATGAACGAGAGATTGAATTAGCAAGAGCTGCGTACTGGAGTTTGAATTCAAAAGTAAGAAGGTTAGCTAGGAGAGATAAAAGAAGATGTGTGGATGAAAAGGTTGCAGAGACTGAAATCTTAATAAACAAAAATGATGGACAGAGTCAAAGAATAGCATATGAATCGATTAGAGAACTGAGTGGTAATGCAGGTAAACTCAAGGAAATACCAGTTAGAGACAGGGAAGGAAATTTATTGACCAAAGATGGAGATATTAAAAATAGATGGAAAGAGCATTTTGAGACAGTTCTTAATAGACCAATACCACCAGAAGAGGATATACCGTCTGCTCAGGAAGATTTAAATATAGAAACAGGAGATTTGAGGCTTGCAGAAGTGGAGAAAGCAGTAAAACAGTTAAAGAATAATAAGGCACCAGGGGAGGATGGTTTATTTCCGGAAATGTTTAAAGTGGAGGGGGATAGATTAATAATGATCTTGACCAAGCTATTCAATAAGATATGGGTGACGGGGTTACTACCATCAGTTTGGAAGAATGGTGTAATTGTTAAAGTTCCGAAGAAGGGAGACCTGAGTGAATGTGGTAATTGGAGGGGAATCTCTTTGTCACCGATAGCTTTGAAAGTTTTCAGTAGAGTGTTGTTAAATAGGTTGGAGCCGGTGGTTGAGGGTATTCTGAGGGATGAACAGGCTGGTTTTAGAAAGGGACGTGGTTGCAATGATCAGATCTTTATAGTTAGGCATTTGATGCAGCAAGTTAATGAAATGAGAGTACCGTTAAGTCTTTGTTTTGTTGATTTTGAAAAGGCTTTTGATAGTGTTTCGAGAGAGACTATGGGGAAGATCATGAGACATTATGGAATACCAGAGGAGTTTGTGAGGGTCATTATGAACATGCATGAGGACACATTTTGTAAAGTGATGGTTGGTGGTTGTCTGAGTGATTCGTTTGAAGTCAAGTCCAGAATAATTCAAGGTGGTGTTCTATCGCCTTTACTATTTATATTGGTCATTGATTACATTATGAAACGAGTTGGAACAGAAACCGGTGCAGGTATACTTTGGGGAGAGAACAGGAAACTTTTGGATTTAGATTATGCAGATGATATAGTTTTGATTTGTGATGGGCCAGAAGAGATGCAGAGAGTGTTGGACTGTTTGGTGAGTGAAGGTCGCAAGGTGGGTTTGGTTATTAATTGTGGAAAAACTGAAATAATCAATATGAATATGGAAAATGCGCAGGAATGTGTAATTGGAGGTATGGTTGTAAAGCAAGTTGATAGGTTTAAATATTTAGGTACTTATTTAGCCAAGGATGGTTCTTTGCACTTTGAATTCGAGGAAAGGTTAAAGAAGGCTAATCAGGCAATGGGAATGCTTAAAAATATTTGGAATAATAATTTTTCTGTGCATACAAAAATCAAACTTTATAAGGTAATGGTTAGGAGTATCTTAATTTATGGACACGAGTCTTGGTACAGCACAGTGACTATGGAAAATAAATTCTTGGTGTTTGAAAATAAAGCACTTAGAAGAATATTAGGAGTTAAGTGGTGGGAAAGGATACCAAATAGTAGAATTAGAGAAATAACGGGAGTGCAGCCGATCGATGAATATGTTAGATTCTCACGATGGAAGTGGCTAGGACATGTGTATAGGAGACAGGGAATAGTACGAGGTACACCAGGGTGGGTGGCACTTGGTAGGAGAGGTAGAGGAAGGCCAAAAGAGACGTGGGTGAGGACAATGAGACGGGAAGCTGGAGATGAGTGTTGGGGAGATCTTGAGGAGTTAGCACAAGATAGGATGTGGTGGTGTGAGTTCATTGAGGCCCTATGCATCCCCGAGGGTGCCACAGGAAATGATTGATTGAGTAAAAGGACTCCATCAGAGTGTCTTCCTCCAAGCAGTACACAAAGTGACTCCTCCCCAGATAATTTATTTATTAACTTTACATCTAAGGAGTTAGTTTCACTTGATGGGAAAGGTGGTAAGGAAGTCACTATACTTAGAGACACAGGTGTTTTACAGTCATTAATATCGACAGGGATAGTTGATGCTGCTGACCCTAATGAATGCGTCTTGGTGCAGGGTATAGCTGATTTTGTTCCCCTAGCTGAGGTGAAACTCTAGTTAAAGTTAGTTACTAGTTCAGTGTGCGTGGGTGTTGTTGACCAGCTACCTGTACAAGTGGTCACTTTCCTTTTGGATAATGCCTTGGTAGGAAGACAATAAGTGTTATTCCCTGTGTGTTAAATAATCCTCTGAGTGAGGATAGGACTAAAGAGTGAGATGTTATATATCCTAAACTGTTTCCCGCTTGTGCCGTAACTAGACTTATGACGGCGAAGGCTAGTCATTGTAATGTTGACAGTAATGGCAATGGCAATGCCGACGATGATATCAGGCTTGGCAATACCTTCTTTGCGCAGTTGACTGACTCTGAGGTTAATGATTCTCCCCAGATTGATGTAGGTGCAAGGTTAGCAGATATGCAAAGACCTGATTCAGAGATTATCACTTTAACACCCACCACCCTCATCGTCTAATATGAGGTGATATGCAGGCCACCCCTGGATAAATTGATCGCCTCGTACGAGGCGATGGGTCTCGGTGCCATAATATCAAGCACGAGGAAGCGTCAGTGGCTTCCGTGGGAAAGTTGACTTCCCCTCTATGGCATCAGAGGTGTTGCCATGTCCTGCCATTCTGCAGTTGCCAAATACCTCACATTTAGTATTTCAGTTTCCCATTGAAGCCCAGCAATGATGCACTCACGCCTGTATACCTCTCACGGTGCTGGCGACTGATCGCCACCCTCACACCCACCCAAGAGGCATAAATTACAAAAAGACAAGGGCGATGAAGAGTTCGAGCTTAGAAGCACTTGATCTGATGAAAAGGATTAACCTAATACCTCCCCCTCAAAAAAAAAAGTCCAAAAACAATGGCTCAGGGAAGGTAATCAGGCTGATAAGAATTAGCACGGCGGGAGTTAATCAACTCAGCAGTCATAGAAGATGAATGTGAGTCTGAATTGTCAGAATGTTCTTATTTAAAGGCACAAAACGCGTTAATGCGAAATTGGAGACCTCCTAGCATTGCTCATGATAACGAGTGGAAGAATGTAAATCAGGTGGTGGTTCCAAAACCCTATAGGCAAAAAATTATGTCCATTGCTCATGACTTGTCTTTAGCATGTAACTTAGGGGTGAGGAAGACTCTCCCACATCTCGCACACTTTTGCTGGCCTGGAATCTGTCAAGATGTCTCCTGGTTTTGCAGGTCATGTCACACCTGTCAGCTAGTCAGTAAGAGCAATAAACCCATCCCCGTGGCTCCTTTGATTCCTATTTCTGTGTTTGATGCCCCATTCACCAGAGTACTTGTGGACATTGCTGGCCCTTTGCCTAAAACCTCCTCAGGCCCACATCCACACAATGTTAGACATGGCCACTAGATATCCCGAAGCCATTCCTTTAAGAAACATTTCACCTAAATGGGTTGTAAAAGAGATGCTGACCTTCTTTAACCATTTTGGTTTCCCAAAGGGAGTTCAGTCAGGTCAAGGCAGTAATTTCAATTTCAGACTTATCCGATAAACTCTTTAGGGGTTAGGAATCTCCTGATCTTTTCTTCAGCTTATCCTCAGAGTCAGGTTGCATTAGATAAGTATTACCAAACTTTGGTGAGCATGCATAAAAAAGTGTGTGTTATGAAGAGCAATGAGACAAGTGTTTGCCCTCCCTACCTTTTACAACCACAGAGACACGAGCTAGTCCATTGGCAGTTCTCAGTTTCAGCTAATTCTTGGCCATGAAGCAAGAGGTCCTCTTAAAGTACTTAAAGAACAATGGGTCAAGGATCATGACCAAATTAAGCCTCCCATGGTTTTCAAATTCGTTTGACACGTATGGTCTGCTTACCCCCTCACTGTTTTCGTACACATTTAGACACATATGAACCACTGGATGAAAAATACAAGAAAGAAAAGGCGTATGATCTGCATTCTTACGGATTATAGGATCGTATGTCTGGCAATGGTGGGCCTAACTGTAAAAGTGTATCTTGCTGGTCCAAGCTGCAAGTAACGATCTTTTACTTTTTGCGCCTAATATATTACAGTAAATCACGCTTTGATTGGGACCAGAAAATAGTACTATAGCAAATTTCCATGTGCTATGTACACTTAATTACTCAAAGACTGCATAAAAAACATGTTTATATTTCTTTGATGTCAAACAGAAGAGGGATTGTGTTTAATATAATGATACTTTACTTCCTCAAAAAGTCCCAATTTCTTCGTGAATGAATGCAATATAGTATTCACATGCTTATTTCTACATAAATCTTTAAGTTTACAAATTTACAGCCCAGAACAAATGAAAGCTACACCTTTTGGTTTCCCAACGCACCAAAAGTAAAATTGATATCTGTATTAGGACCCGTTCTGTAACGAAAAGCATAAAGCATACTTTCAATGCAGGGAAATATCTTGCTGGCTGAAACCAGGATGGGGAGTAGGGGTGCACGGGCCAGGTTTCGTGAGAGAGTCACCTTGCAAGAGTATACGCCAAAGTTTAAAGAGAGATTAGCCTAAAGCACGAAGTAGCCAGGGAAAACTTGGAGTCATCTTAGAAGATGAAGAGGTAGTATGGCCACTCCGAGAAAGTCAGGACAGTGTGTTTCTCCTAGAAGATCAGGCTCTTGTCTTGCTTCCCATTTATTGTCAGACTTTGCAGGCAAGTTTCGCAGGCCTTTATTTAGTAAAGAAGAGGGTGGGTGAAGTTGATTATGTCATCTTAACCCCAGACCGGAGGAAGGAACGAACGTTGTGTCATGTGAACATATTGAAGGAGTACCACAGGTGAGACGTAAGAGCCCTCTAGTGCTGCAGCTATCGAGATAGTGGACGACGAGGGCTGCCCTTTGACTTTGGACCAGATGACTAGTTGGTGAGTAAACCAGGAGGCATGGAATACATTAACTGAGAAACTCTCCCTTATCACAGCAGAGCAGTGTACCAAACTTGTTGCCCTTCTTAGGAAGATCTCTGATGTCTTCCAGGACACACTAAGATGGACAGAAGAGGCACAGCATGACATGGATGTTGTAGACGTCAGCCCTGTAAAGCAGTCACCCTACCGTGCTAGTCCTCAGAAGCAGTGCTTACCCCAAGAAGAACTGACCTACATGCTTCAGCGGGAGTTAACTGAGGCATATCAAAGTGAGTGGTGCTCCTTGGTCATAGTGGTCGTAAAACCCTCTGGGCCATTTCATTTTTGTATTGATTATTGTTAAGTCAACTCCCTTACGAAGACTGACACCTGCCCACTTCCTGCAGTAGATGACTGTGTAGGTGCTAAAGGCAGTGCAAACTTTGTAACCAAGATCGATTTGTTGAAGGGATATTGGCAAGTCCCACCCACAGAAAAGGCCCAAGAAATGTAAAGTCATGCCCCATGGTATGAAGAGCGCTCCGGCCACCTTCCAGAGGCTAATGAATAAACTCACAAGGGATCATATGGGGTGTGTCACTTATACTGATGATGTACAATAGTTGTTTTCAGTCATTCATGGGAGGAACACTTGCGCTGACTAGATGTCTTGCTGGAGAGACTGTCCTATACTAATTTAGTGCATTATTTAACTAAACTTGAATTTCTAAAGGCTCAAGCACAGTGCCTAGACTATGTGGTAGGATTAAATCAAGTGAGCCCACCTGATGTTAAAGATCAGGTCATTGTCAACTTCCCCCTTCCAAAAATAAGAGTTGCAGCGGTTCTTGGGAATGGTAGGGTACTACAGACGCTTTGTTCTGAACTTCTCTGATCTTGTAATCCCACCTCACAGATTTATTAAGGAAAGGAGTCAAGTATGAGTGGATGTCACAATGTGAGCATCCCTATTCTAAAGTCAAAGCCACCCTATCATGTCACCCTGTGGTCCAGGCTCCAAATTTTAATAAACCCTTTGAATTAGCTGTTGATGCCACTGGCCTTGGGGCCGGGGCAGTTTTGCATCAGGATAGTGATTACGGTTTTCAGATGCTTGTGTGTTATTTTACCAAAAACTTCAATAAGGCCCAGAGAAAATATTCAACTATCGAGGAACAAATCTTTGCACTCACACTTGCTTTGCAACACTTCTCAAATTATGATGGTCCAGGGTCAAATAAAGTGGTGATGTACACTGATCACCTGCCTCTGAAAAATTTTGCCACGATTTACAAACAAATTCAGAGACTGACCTCCTGGGCCCTATTTCTCCAAGAATACTCCCTATAGGTTTGGCATGTACTGTAAAAGGGGTTATAACGTTCTGGCTGATTGCCTGTCCAGAATTTAATTTTATATAAAATACCCAGAAATTTACCCTTGTTAATTTCTTTCCTCAGGAAGGTAGGTGTCAGTGGTGTGGTTACCAAGTGAAATAGGAGATGGAGCATTGTGGAAATGGATGAAACTGGAAGAGATGAAGATGAAGGAGAGAGATAAGCTTTGTGGTCGAGATCACTAAATCATTTTTGGGAGCCTCTGTGTTTACCACTATAGGCTTCCTCATCTGCCCTCTGACAGTAGAGTTGGAGAGATTATGATCTCACTATTATTCTATTATGTATGCAGCTGTAAGAAATGCCTTCCTCCATACAAGGAAGCATATAAAAACACTAAATAATTTTGCACATTTTTCTCTTTCTTGGCAGAGTAACATCCCACAGAATTTCCATATGCTATACAGTAGCGACCTTGTGTGTTACTATGTGATTTACAAAGTGGGCGTGACATACCTCGTAGGAGGAGCTAATGACAGCTCTTCCTTCTTAACAACTCATAACTGGCTGAGAGTTAGGATGTGTTGCTTGGAATTGGTGGCAGAGGCCTCCTATGTGTGTGTTAGGGTGAAGCTTGTAATTAAAATAGACCATTGTCTTGTTAAGTATAAGGATGCAGAGTAAACTATTATATAGGCGTGAGGAACTAGTGAGAGACAGTCATTTTATCACTAGATGCATTCAGAACAGATTTCCCACTAGACACATTCACAGTCTTTCACTTTGCTTACAGAAACACAGACAGCACCATTTCGCCCATTGATTTATTCCTCTATGTAATACTGGTGTGTAGATCATATCACCAACGACTTCTCCGAGTTCCTCAAGCTGTGAGTACCAAGCTTCCAGTTGTTGTAATTTGGTAAGGGAAAAGAAATAACTCATTTTTATATATCTGTTGTAAGTCTATGTAAATTTCCATTTTTCGTAAACGAGTCATGTGCTTTCTGTATGTTTCAGAGTAAAGCATGTTAGTTTTCTTTTGAGTTTCGCCCTGCCCTTCTGGTGATAGATAAAGGGTATAAATAGTGAAGGAATCTGACATACCCAACACCATAATATATGCTCATAACAATATCAGTACGATATATATATATATATATATATATATATATATATATATATATATATATATATATATATATATATATATATATATATATGGAGCCTCTGTGGTAAAGTGTGGCGTTTTCATACACTGGAGAACAAGGGTTCGCGCCCTGCCAGGGTAATAAATTTTGGGAGCGTTCTTGCGACCGCCTACTGCTTTGGTGGCCATAAGGGATGCTGTGGTTGAACCAGTGTTGCATACTATAAAGTATGTTTGCACGCAGTCGGCTTACACTTGGATCACAGACTACACACACATATCCAAAGCCACTCCAGCACTATGATCACACTAACAAGCACTTCTCATCCAACATACACTCTCTGCCAGACAGCCTAAGCCACTTGGTAGAGATTCATACAGTAGGCTGCATCGTCTCCACTTCCGTCGGGATTGGCCGGTCATGCAGTGGACACTCAAACGGCTGGTGATGATATATATATATATATATATATATATATATATATATATATATATATATATATATATATATATATATATATATATATATATATATATATATATATATATATATATATATATATATATATATATATATTGTTACAGAACAGAGAAAACTGTCCCGCAAAGTTCCAGGTTCAAAACAAAAGAGTTAGGTAAAATTACAAGTTAAAGTTTAATGCTCAAACTAACAACTAAACATTCAGGACTCATAAGGATAATGTAATGACAAAAAACAGGTTAAATATATGGTTAACTGCAATAGCCTCTATTAACACGAAATTAGCAAGAGTAAATTTATCCAAGTCAGCCCTGATAAAATGAGAAAACCGGATAATGCTCAGTTAATGCAAGATATATTATTACAGATACAAAATATTATCAATAATGGCTGACATCAAAAACTCCACATGAACCACAAACACCTTACCAGGCCTACGAATTAACACCTTATGCTATACAGTACAAGAAAAAATGTAATAACACTTATACTCAAACTACACAGCAGCCAGATGGTTGGAGACTTCCTGAGCACTCACAAAAATAATAACAACTGTACAGGGGAGGACAGAGATGTGAACAAAATGAGGAGTAGATCTAAGTGGCAATTAATGCAGAGACTGAGCTCATTATATAGGGGCCGGCAGAGCTTGATACAACTTGTAAGAAGGACGCGCAAATGAAGCCATAGGGGACAAAGAGTTGACACTCCTGCTCTGAACAACAGAAAGAACGACTTACTCTACTATAAGGGAGGAGGGAGGGAGTCAGGTAGAACACGCACTATGGAAGCCACGAGGCGAATCGTGATCAAATATGCAGCATACTGTACTTTAGAATTATACAAAGGATGATGAAATCATAGGCTATGTAACACCTCTCCACAAAGAAAAAAGAAATTTACAAAGGAAATTTCTTATTACTCTAAAACAATCTGTCTAAAGTCTAGATAAGCAATCTGCAATAACATTTTCTTTCCCCTTGATATCTTGTATGTCTAATGAATACTCCTGAAGAAGTAGACTCCATCTTGTCAAACTCTGATTTTTATCTCTAAACTTACTAAGGAATTTCAGTGGGTTATGATCGGTATAAATGACTATGGGGTCAAAACCAGAACACAAATAAAATGAAAAATGCTGTAAACCCAAAATCAAGTCCAAAATCTCTTTCTCAATAGTTGAGTAGTTCTTTTGAAGTGGAGTGAACTTCTTACTGTAATAAGATACTGGGTGTTCAATACCCTGATCATCCTCTTGCAGCAAAACAGCCCCAGCTCCTGTATCACTTGCATCAACAGCCATCTTAAAAGGCTTAGCAAAATTTGGAGTAGCGAGCACTGGATGACTTAATAGGATAGCTTTAAGTTTACTAAAAGAGGATTCACAGTTATCGGTCCAGACAAATTTAACTCCCTTTTTCAGTAGGTCTGTAAGTGGTGATACAAGAATTGAAAAGTTAAGAACAAATCTCCTCTAATAACCTACCATTCCCAAAAATCTTTGTAGCTCTTTCCTACTTTTAGGTCTGGGAAGATCACTTATAACCTGAACCTGGTGGTGCAACATGTCTATCACCAATTACGTACCCAAGGTACTGAACTTTAGCTTGACCAAACTCACACTTTGATAAATTAGCTACAAGATTAGCCTGAACCAAACGCTCAAGAAATTTACAGACATGGCATAGGTGATCTTTCCAGTTGTCACTGAAGATTAATACATCATCAATATAAACAACACACCCTGCCAAACCCTCTGTTACAACATTCATGAGCTTCTGAAAAGTGGCTGGTGCATTCTTGATACCATATGGCATTACAGAACATGCAAAAGTCTTTCCTAGTGTTACATAACATGAGATCTCCCTAGCACGTTCAGTCATAGGTATTTGCCAGTATCCCTTTAACAAATCAAACTTACTTATGTACCTAGCCTTTCCGATCTTGTCTATGCAATCTTCCATGCGAGGGAGAGGGTAAGTGTCTGTTTTGGTTATCTGATTAACACGTCTGTAGTCGATGCAAAGCCGCTGTGACCCACCTGGCTTAGGGACTAGAGTGACAGGAGAACTCCACTCGCTCTGACAGGGCTCAATCATCTTGTGGTCCAACAGGTAGCCAAGCTCCTTCTCGATGAGAGGAACTTTCGCTGGGTTCACACGGTAAGGAGGCAATTTAATTGGCATTGCGTCTCCAACATCGACATCATGCATCAACACAGTGGTTCTTCCTGGAGTGGCACGGAACACTTGCGGGTACTCCTGCAGTAATGCCGAAAACTTCTGCCTTTCCTCAGGAGCTAGATGAGAAAGCTTGGTCTGGAGATCATTCATGATATCAGGATTCTTCCCCAAACTATCACTCAGGCTCATGCTGCATGGGAGAACTTCACTTGCAGACTCGGGTGGAACAGCTACAGTGCAGACTGGGTTATTTTCGTCCCGCCTGTGATATAACTTTAGCATGTCGATGTGACAAAGTTGCTTGTTCTTTCTACGATCTGGTGTGGCGATGACATAGTTGACATCACTGAGTTTCTTCTCCACGAAATAAGGACCACTAAACTTGGCTTGAAGAGGTTGCCCATGCACCGGTAGCGGAATCAAAACCTGATCTCCTGGCTGAAAGTGGCGTAACCTGGACTTCTTCTCATACCAAGTCTTCATCTTCTCCTGAGCAGCTCCTAAATTCTCTCTCGCCAGCTGTAAAGCAGTGGACAGCCGTTCTTTGAACTTCATCACATACTCCAGCAGGTTGACGTCATCTTCCTCCGACAGCCAGCATTCCTTGAGTAGCTTAAGGGGTCCTCTTACTTCATGGCCAAACAGTAGTTCAAAGGGTGAGAAACCCAGTGATTCATTTGGAGATTCTCTTGCGGCAAATACAACGAATGGAAGACCTTTATCCCAGTCTTTCTGATGTTCCAAACAGTATTTCTTGAGCATCTATTTGAGTGTTTGATGATATCTCTCCAACGCTCCTTGGGTCTGGGGATGGTAAGCTGAAGACGTGATCTGGGTGATGCCCAACTCTTTCAGAGACTGCTTGAAAACATTTGACATGAAGTTACTTCCCCGGTCTGACTGTACCTCCTTGGGTAGATCAAACTTTGTGAAGAACCCTAGCATTTCCTTAACCACGTTCTTTGCTGAGATATTTCTAAGTGGAATGGCTTCAGGATAACGAGTAGCCATATCAATCAGGGTCAAGACATAAGAAAATCCTGAAGAAGTCTTAGGAAGAGGGCCCACAATATCCACCAACACACGGGTGAATGGCGCCTCAAAAGGAGGAATGGGAACTAGAGGTGCAACCTTTTCGGTCTGATTACACTTCCCCACAACTTGACAGGTGTGACAAGACCTACAATACCAGGAAACATCTCTGAAGATACCTGGCCAGTAGAAGTGTTTCAAAATGCGTGCCACAGTCTTCCTCATTCCAAGGTCTCCTGCCAAACTGGAATCATGAGCCACTCTAATGATATCCTGCCTACAAACACGAGGGATGACAACTTGATGTACAACCTCCCATTCACAGTCGGCTGATGCTGTTGGGGGTCTCCACTTTCTCAAAAGTACTCCTGACTTTATATAATAACAAGTAGAAGCACCAACTGACTCTTCCTCACTGCAAGCAGAGTTAGCTAGACCTTTCAACTCAGGGTCAGCAACCTGCAACTCAACCAACTCTTGACGAGACAAATTATCAACACTACGGGGTACTGCCTCATCTGGTGAGTGGTCCAAATTAGCAAGAAAAGTGTCAGCTAGGATAACATCATCATCATCATTATCCTCTAAGTCACCAGTAACTTTAGACTTAGCCCTAGTGACAGCACATGCAGAGAACACATCAGGGACATCACAATCCTGGGTCACAGCCACTGGCTCACTAGACAACTGAGGAGCTGGACACACTTGACTTCCACCAATATCATTTCCAAGTAAGAAAGTTACACCTGATATTGGGAGTGTCTCAACCAACCCAACCATAACGGAACCATTAACAAAACCAGACTCTAAATTCACTCCGCACAGAGGGACAGAGTAGTAATTATTCCCTACACCTTGTAAGATTACAGTTTCATCAGAGGAATTAACATTAGAGCCTAGAACACTGGTCAGCATAAGGGATTGGCAAGCACCTGTATCACGATATATTTTAACTGATTTCCTGTCATTACTGTCCAGAGGACTGACAAAACCATCAGACAGGAAATTAGCACATGAACTCTTGAGAGTGTCACCCACGTTACTGCTCAAAAGAGGAGCTTCATCATGAGGATTTAATTTACCACTCAAAGCGGGTTCAGTTAACTCAGTTAAACAATTCTGGGAACTCTCAAGGGTGGACACTAGACCAATTGACTGAATATTTAAAGACACCTTTTTGTTCACATCACGCTGTCTGCTGAAACATTTCTCCGTAGTATGACCAAGCTTACTACAATAAGTACATTTACTTTTCTGAAATCTAGAGGTGAAGCTGGTATTTACTTCCTGAGAAACATCATCTTTATTCTCTTTCCTGTTGCCTGTGCTCTAAGTAGAGGCAACGTACTTACTCTCAGCTTTCCTTTTTTCTTTAGAATATCTCTTGTGAGTGAGAACATATTCATCAGCTAAAACTGCAGCATCAGACAAATTATCTATTCTTTTCTCATCAAGATATAGGCTTACATCTTTATTAATACACCTTTTGAAGTCCTCCAGCAAAATCATCTGCTTAAATTTATCAAAATCAGAATCCACATTCTTAGAATTTAACCACTGCTCTAATAGATCTTCTTTGATTTTTGCATACTCAACATGGGATTGCTTATCTTGCTTATAAGTTGTCCTAAATTTTACTTAATAGGCTTCAGGAACAAGCTTATAGGCCTTAAGAATCAAGCTCTTAACTACATCATAATTATCAGATTGATCCTGAGGCAAAGATGCATAAGTTACTTGAGCTTTACCGGTGAGAACAGTTTGAAGGAGTACTGGCCAATACTTTTTTGGCCAATTAAAACCTGTAGCTACCCTCTCAAACAACTGAAAATACTTTGTTAAATCAGATTTATTAAAAGGAGGGACAAGTTTAACAATTTTAGCCACATCATAATCATCAGAGCTAGATGATCCAGTTCCACATTGTTTCATGCGATACTCATGGTCTACCTGAATCCTAGCAAGTTCAATTCGTGCCTGTGCCTCCTGAATACGAGCCTGCTGCAGGGCTAGCTGTAACTTAGCTAATTCAATCTGCATTTGCTCATCTGGAGGAGTTAAATTAAACAAGCTTTCATTAATCATGTCAACAATTTGATCTTTAGAATGATGAGAGCGAACAGCAATTCCCAGTTGTTGAGCAACAAGCTTAAGTTCATTCTTTGTTCTGTTTTCTACATCACACACTGTTTGCACATTTGACAAAAAATCTATGGCTTCATCAAGAGTAGTAATAGTAGACATCATGAATAAATCACAGTCACAAAATATCAACCAATATCCTTATGATAATATCCTGAATATCCTGATAAGAGGTCGCCAAATTTATGCTACGGAACAGAGAAAACTGTCCCGCAAAGTTCCAGGTTCAAAACAAAAGAGTTAGGTAAAATTACAAGTTAAAGTTTAATGCTCAAACTAACAACTAAACATTCAGGACTCATAAGGATAATAAAATGGCAAAAAACAGGTTAAATATATGGTTAACTGCAATAGCCTCTATTAACACGAAATTAGCAAGAGTAAATTTATCCAAGTCAGCCCTGATAAAATGAGAAAACCGGATAATGCTCAGTTAATGCAAGATATATTATTACAGATGCAAAATATTATCAATAATGGCTGACATCAAAAACTCCACATGAACCACAAAAACCTTACCAGGCCTACGAATTAACACCTTATGCTATACAGTACAAGAAAAAATTTGATAACATTTATACTCAAACTACACAGCAGCCAGATGATTGGGGACTTCCTGAGCACTCACAAAAATAATAACAAGTGTACAGGGGAGGACAGAGATGTGAACAAAATGAGGAGCAGATCTAAGTGGCAATTAATGCAGAGACTTAGCTCATTATATAGGGGCCGGCAGAGCTTGATACAACTTGTAAGAAGGACGCGCAAATGAAGCCATAGGGGACAAAGAGTTGACACTCCTGCTCTGAACAACAGAAAGAACGACTTACTCTACTATAAGGGGGGAGGGGGGAGTGAGGTAGAACACGCACTATGGAAGCCACGAGGCGAATCGTGATCAAATATGCAGCATACTGTACGTTAGAATTATACAAAGAATGATGAAATCATAGGCTATGTAACAATATATATATATATATATATATATATATATATATATATATATAGATAGATAGATAGATAGATAGATAGATAGATACATAGATGCATAGATATATATATAGATAGATAGATAGATAGATATAGTATACACATATCTATTTATCTATCTATATATATATTGTTGATCAAGACAGCATAGTGACAGTTATTAATTTTCTTTCCTTAATTCTCATTTCTTCTAGTTAGTTCATTTTCACATTTGCTAGAAATACATACGATTTATGTCAAGTTTTATCCTTATATTTCAGTATATACGTGTGTCTTTATATTAATTCTGTTCATGCCTATTCATGTTTGTCTCTCGTTAACGTCCAGTCACTTGTATATTCATTTGCTCATGTGGTTTCTATTGATAACTGACTTATGTAATTCTGAGTAACACTATGTTTGCTTATATATATATATATATATATATATATATATATATGCATTCTCCTTCTTTTCAGTATTGTCTTAATGATGCCTGTTTGAGGGTGAAACGTCGACTAATAATTATGTATTTCCTCGGCAATCTGGTGTACAGACATCCACCCCATGCTAGGAAGCTTGTTAGAAGGACTGAGAATTTGGGAAAGAAGATTAATAATTGTCACTAATGCTATCGTGTTCAGTAATGTATTGCATACGAGGAAACCTGCTCCTTTCCTTCACGAATATAAGTATATATTTCCTTCACGAATTTATATATATATATATCCCGTAAGGGGTGGCCATTTCGCTTTGTGTCATTTGTTTCACGGGGGGGGGGGGCACAAACCCTCCACCAATCCACTTGTTGACACGTAGGGAGCACGTATGGTTTGGTTATATGGTTACCATCCAGCGATGTAAATGATTTCCCGGCTCACAGGAAACCATTTGGCTAGTATTTCAATGGAAAGCCACATGTAAAGGAAAGAAAAGCAATAATAAGTGACAAGAAAGTTTGGAGAAATAGGAAGGGAGGAGGGCAGCCACAGAAAAAGAATGATAAAGGCTAAGGAAGAAGTAGGCAACACTACATTGAGTGAGTAGATGATGGTCGCCACCACCTACCACTATATATACATATATATATATATATATACAGGTGTAGCCAGGCAGAATATTTTCTTGGAGGCATACGAGGTTGAAAGCTATGGCACATTCTCCTGTACTGATTTCTTATGTATTGCTTTTATTTGCCGTCCAATTTTCAGTGATGTTCTAGGTGTTTCATTAGGAATTCCCCAAGCTGCTTATGTACAATATAGGTAAATCATGTGGAAACAAGTGAGCAGAATTGACCAGCTGAGCTGATAGCTCATTAGCTGCTATTTGTGAAAAGCCTGTGCGACGTTTTGATGACGTTAAGGTTTGGAAATCATCGACTTGTGTGTTTATTGCATGATGTGTTTGACAGTTGTGGGCGTAGTGGTGTCTTGATGAGTATACTATTTGTCTATGTGTCTCTTAATTACGTCGGTGTTAGTGTAGCCGTTATTAATTAGGTCTTGAGTCATTCTCTCTAGTTCCTGGTTAGCATCATTCCAAGCGTAGCAGTGGGAGAGGGCTCTCCGGACGTAGACGCTGATGGTTTAATGCAGAGAACGTCTGGGGCACTCGCTGTCTCCATTCAGGCAGAATCCTTTGTTCGTGAGCTTAGTGAATACTGTAGTCCTGAATCCTGCATTGTGTGTAGTGACGAGTATGTTCAGGAAGAGAAGGCGTCGATCACTGGCTTTTTCATAGGTGAAGGTAGGTCCAGAGGCATTGCTGAAGCGTTATCTGAGGCTCTGCAGTTCATGAAGGCCCTTGACACGAAAGATGTCATTGACATAGCAGCAGTATAGGGAGGGGCAGCTAGTAGCTAGAAGTCTCGATTCAATGGTCCCCATATAGTACTTAATGAGCAGGACTCCGAGGGGTGGTATGTGGTGGCGACCATCATCCACCCACTTGATGCAGTGCTGCCTACTTCTTCCTTAGTTTGTATCATTCTTTTTCTGTGCCTGCCCTCCTCTCTTCCTGTTTCTCGCATTTTTCTTGTCACTTCTTATTACTTTTCTTTCCTTTACAGATGGCTTTACATTGAATGACAAGCCAAATTGTTTCCTCTAAGCAAAGAAACCGTTTACAACGCTGGGAGGTAACCATATAACCAAACCATACGTGCTCCCTATGTGTCAACAAGTGGGTTGGTGGAGGGTTAGTGCCCCTCCCCATAAAACAAATAACTCAAAGTCAAATGGCTACCCCTTATGGGATTATGGCGTCTGGCAATAGATAGGTAGATAGACAGACTCCGAGGGGGCTGCCCATCACCGCACCGTCGATCTGCTTAGGCAAGTGAAATGAGCTTCTTTTTGTGCAGAGCTCCAGCAGAGTCTTCAAGGCCTTCTATGGGATCTCGAAGGGCTTGATGCCTTCACAACAGTATACACGGTAGAATAAGAAGTCATTCATCTTGTCCACAAGAGCTTTGTGGATTATGCACACCCTATTTTTTTCCACACTGTGGTGCACGAAAAATGAAAAAAAAAAAAATTGTTTTTGTTTATTATAAACTTGAAGATAAACATCCAGGGCATCACCTGGAGAAAAGAAACAATCTCTCTCTCTTCCCATCTTTACATAGAACCATGCGTAAATTTAAGTAAGGGAGTAGTTAAAAAATGAATAAAAAAACAAAAAATATTGTTTTTGTTTATCATAAACTTAAAGATAATCATCCAGGGCATCATCTAGTGAAAAGAAAAAGAATCTCTCTCTATCCATCTTTGCGTAGCACCATGAGTAAGTTTGGGTATGGATGGAGTAGTTAGCGGTGATGGACAGCCAGCACAGCCTGAGCTGTGGCTCTCAATCCACGGGTAAAGAGGCTTTCGACGTCAAGATAGGCGATGATGAGGTCGTCAGCAGGAGGGGCATCAGGTAAGACTTCAAGGAAGTTTGAAGCAGCAGATAGGCCGAAAGTGTTAAGTACATATGGTGTCAGTTGTTTACTGAGTTTCTTGGCTATGGTGTAGGTGGTGGAGGATATCTGAGATGATCAGGCGCAGAGTTACCAGGCTTATGTGTCAAGACATTGCCATAGGCATACAGTAGCTGGGTGACTACTCATCAGTTAGCTTCTGGTGGCGTTGATAGTTGAGATGGTGGCATAAACTCGCTTCTTGTTAGAGTTGGTGGGGTTACGAGTTATTTTTCTGAACTTCGAAGTGTCACTGAAGATGGTGTTGATCTTTTGAATGTAGTCTTCCATATTCATAATGACGATGAAGGCAATTTCGTCAGCTCGTTGGATAACGATGTTTTCATTTTGTCGCAGCCGTTTGGCGGCCAGGATGTGTTTTCTGTCGATTTTTTTTTTTTTTTTGGTGTGCTGGGAGCCAGGAGTCTTGGCAGCCTCGGTGAGGAGGGAAGGTTGAAGATTAGGTGTTGTCCTTACTTTCCTTCCCAAGTTGCTCTGTGTCATTGAGGAGGACCTCTATCTCCAGTCGCTTTTTGTGGGGGCTCGGTTTGGAGAGGCAGTGGCAGGGAAGCCCCATGTTGAAGAGCTCCTGTTCTTGAGTCAGGTTGATGTCAGAGAGGTTGATGTTTTCGGCGGTAGTGTGGGACAGTGTGATGTTACCGCCAAAGAGTTTCGAGAGCTTATTGATGATGCTATTTTCCATACGTCTATAGTGTTGCTCCTGGAGTGTCTGAAGTTCTTTGTCAATCTGTTTCCTTACGTCATCTGTTACAGGAGCCTCGGTTCACCTGTTTGAGAGAAATTTCAGTTCCTGTTGAAAGTCCTGAGTGATCTTTTTCTCTCTAACTTTCCGTTCAATCAGTTCTCTCTGGAACCAGGATGTGCTTTCATCGTTCCTGGCGCTCTTGTCGTGCAGTTTTACGTGGTGTAATATCGTCATTATCATCATCATCATCATCATCATCAGGACTTCCTTTCCCACCCTAGGGCAGGGTGAGGAGTAGCAATGTCCAGAGAGCCCAACTTTGCCCAGTCCAATGGGCCACGCTTCTATACACTCATCATTCAAGCCCCCAGAATCCTGGCTCTACGCCAAAAACATTCACCACGATTTGTAGCTTCACATAAACGTATCTGAATGAGTCAATCCGGATCCTGCCACGTTAAAAAGGAGTGCCAAATCCCTGATCATGCACTTCTCACAACATTCATCCAGCCAGTTTGATCTCTTGTCAGTTCCCAAGCCTCACCGACTTCCAAACCTCTCTTCCTCACACACTCATCCACCATATATCTCCACCTTATCCTTGGCCTACCTCGCCCACTCCCTCCTTCAAATTCGCTCAGATATACCTTTTTCACCACTCTATTGTTATCCATTCTCTCCACATGACCATACCACCTCAGTGCTCTCTCTTCGATTCTGGTGTCCACCAACTTCCTCACTCCACATCTTTCACGAATCGCATTATTTCGTACCTTATCCACCCTCTGTACACTGTACTACGTCAGTGTAGCCAGGCAGGATATTTTCTTGGAGGCATACGAGGTTGAAAGCTATGACACATTGTCCTTTAATTTATCTATCTATCTATTGCCAGACGCCTCAATCCCGTTTGGGGTGGCCACAAACAAATCGCCTCCAAGTCGCCCTGTCCTCCGCCATTTCACTGCTCTGCTCCCAACTCACACCCCTCTCTCTCATATACCTCTCCACCTCATCCCTCCATCTCATCCTCGGTCTCCCCCTCCCTTTTCCTCCCTCCACCTCACTCACATACATTCTCTTCGTCAGTGTTTCACCCTCTATCCTCTCCACATGGCCAAACCACCTCAGTGTGTTCCTCATAACGCTTCCTATCACATCCATATCCACACCACAACGCTCCTTTATATCCTCATTCGTCAGCCTGTCTCTCCATGTGACTCCACAGGCTCCTCTTAAATAACTCATTTCCACTGCTCTCACTCTTGACTTGTGTCCCTCCAACAACGTCCATCTTCACTTCCGTACGTTAGAGTTGGTATCACAATACTGTCATGTAGTAACTTTTTCACTTCCATGCTCACTTCCCTGTTTCTTATCACTGCTTTCAAAGAAACAGCAACCTTTCTTCCCTGCTGTACCCTTTCAAGCACTTCACCCTCCAAACCTCCATCCTTACTCATCACACTACCCAGGTACTTAAAAGTACCCACATTTTCCAATTCCTCACCATCCAACCCCGCTGTACATTCACTGACTTCACCTCTCTCAAAGATCATCACTTTATTCTTCCCTACATTCACCTGTAGATTCCGTTTCTTACACACTCTCCCAAACTCATCCACCAAACCTTGCAGCTCCCTTTCGTCTTCACTCAACAACACAGTATCATCTGCAGACAACAGTACAGGGAGTTTTCAAACACTATCCTCTCTCACCAGGGCCACTCCAACATCCACTACCCTACCTTGTACCTCTTTTATTACCCCATCCATGTACAGATTGAACAACCATGGAGACATGACACATCCCTGTTTCAACCCAACTTTCAAAGAGAAAAATTCACTTAGTTCACCATCCACACGCACTGCAGCCTTCGCACCATCGTACATACTCTTCACAGCATTCAGCAACTTCCCATCTACTCCATATATCCTTAACACTTTCCACAATCCTTGTCTATCCACCCTGTCATATGCTTTCTCCAAATCCATGAAAGCCGCAGACAACTTCTTTCCCTTTTCTAGAAAATTTTCCACTAATGATCTAAGAATGAATATCTGATCTACACAACCTCTTCCCTTCCTAAAGCCTTCCTGTTCTTCTCCAACTAATTTCTCTGTTCTTTCTTTAACTCTGCCAATAAGTATCCTACCATACACTTTTCCTATTATACTAAGAAGACAAATGCCCCTATGATTACCACACACTTCTTTTTTCCCTTTTCCTTTGTAAAAGGGAATAATTATACCTGACTTCCAATCCTCCGGGACTTTACCTTCCTCCCAGGCCAATCTGCACATCTTCCACATCCATTCTACTACTATCTCTCCCCCATGCTTCAGCATTTCACCACACACTCCATCAATTCCTGGGGCTTTCCCCGATTTAACTTTCTTCATTGCTTCCACAACTTCTATCCTACTGATTTCTTCCTGTCTTCTAACCTCCCTCCTTCTCCCAGCCATTCCCCAGCCACTTATACTCGCATTACTTCCATCCTCTATGTTCAACAATTCCTTAAAGTGTTCTCTCCATCTGCTCACTTTTTCTCCCTTCTCCACTAGTAATCTACCATTCTTATCTTTCACTCCCCTGCTAACTTCACTTCCACCCTGTCTTACTCTTTTCACCTCTTTCCAGGACATTTTCTTACAGTCCCTCCACTTTACACTCAAATTCCTTCCAAATTCCTCATCCACTTTCTTCTTACTCTCTCTTACTAATCTTTTCACCTCTCTCTTTCTTTCTACATATAACTCTCTCTTCCGCCTCTCAACTTCTTCCACGCCCCTATTTCTCATCCATTCATTGTATGCTTTCTTCTTTTGTGCCACAGCCTGTTTCACCTCTTCAGTCCGCCACGCTGTTCCTTGCACCCCCCTCCGTCTTCTCTTCCTTCCACACACCACATCACATGCTGCACATATTTCTTCCCTAAATATCCTACACACACCTTCCACGTCTCCCATCTGCTCCAATTCATATTTGCCCAATCGTTCCTCCACTTCTCTCTTATACTCTGCCTTTTTCTCATCCTCTTGTAACCTTTCCAGTCTCCTTGCAACTACTACTTCCTCTCGTCTTTCCCTTCTTCTATTCCTCCATCTTACTTGAATTCTAATTCTGGCCACCACCAAGTAGTGGTCAGAAAGTCCACTCCCCCAACCTCTATAAACTCTTGCATCCATTATACATCTTCGCATCCTTTCATCCACACACACATAATCAATCATTGCCTTCCTTTCATTCAGTTCACCACCCACCCTTCTCATCACTCGCCATGTATACCTGTGGATCATTTTATGCCTGAAGAGGGTATTGGCTATCACCAACCCCCTCCCAGCACAAATGTCCACTAACGCACTCCCATTCTCATCTATCTCAGCAGGCACACCCCACTCACCAACTTTTCCATCCCCTCACATTCCCAATTTTACCATTCATATCACCGATCAAAAACACTCTCATTCCTTCCAAACTTTTCCATGCACACTTCTACATTTGTCCAGAACTCTTCTCTCCCTCTTCTAGCACGATCTTGCTTTGGCGCATACACACACACAATCGCCCACATTTGTATTCCAACTTTCAACTTTACCCACACAATTCTTGACCCAACTGATCCATACTGTCTTATGCTCCTCTTCCATCTTTTACTCACAACGATAGATACTCCTTTCTTTGCCCTCTCATTCTCACCTACTCCTGCACAGATACCCCATCCAGACTCCCATTCTCTCACACTTTCTCCTCTCCATTTTGTTTCAGTTATTCAACATACATCCTCTTTCGTACCCTCAAGCACCTGGACAATCTCTCTCTCTTTCACCTCATCATTCGCTCCCCTTACATTTCAAGTTCCGATAACCACGTCCTTTGTCCGGTCCTTGGTCGTCATTGTTTGGTCAGTCCTTGTATGAGGCTTATTGTTTGTTTTTTTAGTTAGTTGTTTTCCGGGGAGGGGCACTAACCCTCCGCCAACCCTTTTAGTCGCCTTTTACAACAATCAGGGATACTGGGGGAGTATTCTTGAACCCCCCCCTACCCCCAGGGGGTATTTACGGTTTCTATTTGCCCTGCTGCGGATGTCACTGACTGAACTGCGCAGTTGACCCTCGTGCAGCGTGGTGCGGTGAGGATCTGTCCCTTCTCCCCTTGGGGCTAAGATGCAAATGAATGTGTTTGAGTGGATGAGTAAATTGGGAGTGTGTCATCCTGTCTCGGCTACCTCCCTTTCCTTGGGGGAAGCAGCCTAGGTATATAGATATATAGATAGATTTGTTGAACAATTTTTTAGTGGTCTTCTTGGATTTTCCTTAGGAGTTCCCAAAGGGCAGCGACGTTTTGATACTGTCTTGTTCCGTCTTCAGGCTGGATCTGATTGTTCCATCATGGGTGGCTGCTCATATACAATTCAGGTGAATCAAGACAGTTGGGTGGAGCTGATCATCTAAGCTGATTGGTTAATGGCTGCTTGGTTGGCTAAGGCTATGTGAGGTTTTGATGATAGTATGATTTGGAAATCATCGACCTCTGTGTTTATCGTAGGTTGTTTTGTGATAATGTAGATTGGCTCGAGAAGCAAGAGACAGTGAGGATTTTGTTCTCTGTTGAATGTTTTGGTGTTCTCATCCAGGTCTTGTCATGTCAGGTGGGAGTTGTGTAGGGTGGCGAAGTGGTTCTTGATGACTCGATTCTGTAGGTGACAGATGAGGTGCCTCAACAGTCCGGTTTGTGTCAGTCCAATGTAGGAGTGAGGTCCACACTCCTTGCAGTTGTAGTTATGCTAGTAAATGACATGGTCCTCCTGAAGGGACGTCTTAATCACGTCGGGTCTGTTATGAAGCAGAAGGTGGGCAGTTTTTATTGTTTTGTAGTAGATGATGAGAGAAATATGTTGTTTTGGGTCTGTAGGGCGTACATTTCTGTATACAATGCCGATGATTTCCAAATCCTAGCATTATCAAAACGCCACGTAGGCATAGCCAACCAAGCAGCCAGTGAATGATCAGCTTCGCTGATCAGCTCTTCCCCAATGTCTCCACCCGATTCACCTGAATCATATATAGGCAGCCACCCATGACAGAACCATCAGCTCCAGCCTGAAGATGAAACAAGATAGTTCCGAAATGTCACTGCACTTTGGGGAACTCTTAAAGAATCTCCAAGAAATTACAGGAAAATTGTACACCAAATAGAAAATCAATAAACGACAATGTGCCTTATCTTTCAACTTCGCATGCTTCCAAGAAAATATCCTGCCTGGCTACACCAACATAAGCCTGCACAACGAGAGTGCCAGAAACAATGAAAGCACACGCTGATTGCAGAGAGAACTGGTTGAAGGGCAAATTAGAGAGAAAAAGCACATCACTCATGACTTACAAGAACTGAAAATTCGAACGAAGAAATGGACCGAGGCTCCTGTCACAGATGACCTGCTGAAAGAGACTGACAAAGAACTTTAGACATGCTGTGAGCAACACCGTTGAGGTATGGGAAGTAGCACCATCAACAAGGTCTCCTAACTCTATGGCAGTAACATGAAACTGCCCCGCCCTACCACTGGACACATCAACATGACTGATATCAGCCTTCAGGCTGATATCAGCCTGACTCCATACCAAGAGCTCTTCAACATGGGGATTAACTGCCACTATCTCTCCAAACCGCACCCCTACAGCAGCGACTGGAGATCGAGGCCATCCTTGATAACATACGGCGACTTGAGAAGGCAGGGAAAGTAGGGACGACAATTTACCTTCAACCCTCTCTCATCACCGAGGCTGCAAGACCCATGGCTCCAATTACAGCAAGAACATCAACAGAAAGCACATCCTGGTCACCAAACAGCTGCAACAAAACGAAAACATCTTCATCCAACTCATTGACAAACCTGCTGCCTTTATCTTTATCAACAAGGAGAACTACATTCAAAAGATCAACAATATCCTCAGTGGCAACTTCTAAGTTCAGAACGATAACTCGTAAGCCCACTGACTCCATCAAGAAGCAAGTTAATGCCATAATCTCCACTATCAATGCCACTATCATAGGCCCAAATCTTCAGAAGCTATCTGGCGAGTATTTACCCGGCTATGCCTTGAGCAACGTCAAGACACACAAGCCTGGCAGCCCTCTATGCCCGATCAGCTTACAGATTCCCACTGCCATCTAATGTAGTCAAGAAACTCAATGAACTACTGACACCACATATACCTAACACCTTCAGCCTACCCTCTGTTTAATACTTCCTTGAAGTCCTATGTGATGCCCCTCCTGCTGTCATCGGAATCCTCTATACCAACATTCCAGTGGTCAATACGATTGACTTCACACCCCACCGTGTATGCCACTGCAAAGACACCAAGCTTCTCGACATTCCAGAGAAGACCCTGATGACTCTGCTGGAGCTCTCCTCTAAAGAAGCTCCTCTCACTAGCCCAAGCAGTCAGATGTATCAGCAGATCGATGGTGTGGAGATGGGCAGTCCCCTGAGAGTCCTGTTCACTATTTTGTACATGGAGACCATCAAATCAAGACTCGTAGCTACTAGCTGCCCCTCCCGTATGCCGCTATGTCAACATTTTCATTCGTATCAAGGGCCTTCAGGAGCTGCAGAGCCTCAGATAATGCTTCATCGCTACCTCTGGACTTAACTTCTCCTATGAAGAAGCCAAAGACGGAAGCATCTCCTTCAGGGATATACTCGTCACTGCACACAATGCAGGATTCAAGACAACAGTATTCACTAAGCCCACGAACAGAGGACTCTGCCTGAATGCAGGTAGAGAGTGCCCCAGATTTTCCCTACAATAAGCAATCAGCATCTATGTCAGGAGACCCCTCTTCCACTGCACCACTTGGAAAGACACCAACCAGGAACTAGAATGTATGACTCGAGTCCTCGGTAACAACAGCTACGCTAACACCAACGTATCTGACGTAAAAAGGAGACACATGGACAAATGGTATACTCACATACACACCACTGCACTCACAATTGGCAAATGCATCAAGATATACTACAGAAACCACATGTCTACAGACTAGAAGATGGATGAGATCATCAAAGTCATTGTATACAGAACTGAACGCCCTACAGACCCGGAACATTACATTCCTCTCATCATCTACTTTCTGCTTTGTAACTGTCCCGCTGTGACCAAGATGCCTGCTCAGGAGGACTGTGTCATTTCCCAGCAGTGTGGACTTCACTCATAAATTGGAATGACACAGACCAGACTATTGAGATGCCTCATCTGTCACCAACAAAATGGAGTCATCAACAACCACTGTGCCACCCTACACATCTCCCACCCAACATGACAAGAACTGGATGAGAACAGCAAAATAATCAACAGAGAAGAAGACCCTCGTCGTTTCTTGTTTCTAGAGGCAATCTATATTATCACAAACAGCCTACAATAAACACACACGTCGATTGTTTCCATATCTTAATGTCATCAAAACTGTACATAGGCTTAGGCAACCAAGCAGCTTATGAGCGATCAGCTTTGCTGATCAGCTCCGATTACCTGTCTCCACTTGATTCGCCTATGTCGTATATTAGCAGCCACCAATGACAGAACCATCAGATCCAGCCTGAAGATGGAACAAGATAGTTCCGAAAAGTCGCCGACCTATGGGGAACTTTTGAAAAAACTACAAGAAGATCATCGAAAAATTTCATGGCAAATAGAAACTTACACAAGAAAATCAGTGAAGGAGAAGGTGCCATAACTTTCAACCTCTTATGCCCCCAAGAATATTAATGTATGTAGGTATGTGAATATATATATATATATATATATATATATATATATATATATATATATATATATATATATATATATATATATATATATATATACTGTTTATATATGAGCCTCTTTGGTACAATGGTAGAGTGTGGATTTCGTACATGGGTGGACCAGGGTTCGCGTCCCGCCAGGGTAATAAACTTTGGGAGTGTTTACCCGGCCACGTACTGCATTGGTGGACACAAGAGGTGCTGTGGTTGAACCAGTGTCGCTTACTGTAAAGTATGCTTGCACCTAGTCGGCTTGCGCGGGCCGATTACACTTGGTTAACAGACTACACACCCATCCATAGCCAGTCCCACACTACAATTACACTTACAAGCACATCTCAGGCTACATACAATCTCTACCAGACAGCCTAAGCCACTTGGTAGAGATACATTGGCTGTATTGTTCCCAATTCGGTCGGGATAGGGCGGTCCTGCAGTGGATACTCAAACGGCTGATGATGATGATGATGATATACATACATATACATAGAGAGAGAGAGAGAGAGAGAGAGAGAGAGAGAGAGAGACGCGTTGTGTGTCTGTTTGTTTGTTCTTCAGCCACGGCCAAACCTAGGGTATGATATCTCCAGACCCATATACATTCTGTATCAAGGTGACCGAATGATGGTTTTAGAGGAGTCGAAATACAGATATGGGTTGTTTGAGGTCACCGGTAGTGTTTGCCTTTTTCACTCGGGCCACGCCGGGTACCCCTGCGGCCCAATTTTTGAATGGAGACTCACATGACCTGCAATTTGGGCATAGGCTATTTGAGGTTGACCTCAGAAGTCACTAGAGATCACCGGCTGGAGGTCATTTGAATTCACCAGTAATAGTAAACAAGTGCGCACAAATAATGTGCGTTAGTCTGCGAAAGCTGAAAGAGAAAGTTCCTGAACCTCTCATTATCCCTCATCAAAAGCATAAGAGGTACATGGCCCTTCTGAAGTAGAAGGAAAGACTGAATTAGGACAAACAGGATTTGAGTGTTCGCGTTTTTAGCCAGGCAACTCCGAGTACCCTTGCAAGAATATATACATACATACATATACATATTTATATAGACAGACAGATAGATAGATAGATAGATAAATAGATATGTATAGATAATCCTTAGATGCAAAACAAAGCTTCTTTATCAGTGAGCTTTGTTTAATAAGCTGAAAAATGACAGTAGTCTCAGGAAGGTTAAGGTGAAGAAAAATCTGTTTCAAAGATTCAGGTAAGAGGGATGAAAGAAGAGGAAAGAAATGTGAAAGGAAGAATAAATGGGCGTGGTAAGGACAAACGAGTGGATGAAATAAAAATGAAAATACTCAGGGAAAGAAGTAAGCAGAAGAGAAGAGAAAAGAAAGAATGGAGAGTAATAAGTAAGATGGAAAAAAAGTCCATACAAGGGCAGCGGGAAAAAAGATGGAGGGAGGAGAGAAGGTGGGAGAGAAGGGAGGGACGTGGAGATGAGCAAAGGCGGGCAGTACCGAGGTACAAAAGTACCGACTTGCATTACCGAGTTACAATTCGAGTACCTGTAGCAGTACTATTATCATGTACCGATATTAATACCGACGGTACATTTTTAAGCATTATTGTCGGTACTCGCTACCGGAACATTTTATTTATCTATATTCACGCATCGTATGATACAATGAAGGTGAGGAGAAGGCCTAAATGGGAGTGCTACTGCCAACTCTGGCCATGTGCCTCAAGAAATTAAAAGAGGTGAAGGAAAGCACTGATCTGACGGTGTGCTAGCCTCTAGTGAACGCAATGATGGGGGATGTGGAAGGCAGGTTCGGCCATCGTTTCGAGGACATTGACTTCCTGCTTGCTGCTGCCTTTCATCCCCAATTCAAGCTATCGTGGTTGGCGTGGTTACCTGAGTCTGCCTCCTATGACGTAGAGAAAGTAGGAGGACGGTGGAGAAGATGGTGTCACTATTGGAGAGCAAGCTAGAGGACGCGGAGAGCAGCATCACTGATGATGACGACGAGCAGGATGTCAAGAGTTTCTCGAACCCCTCTGTAAAACGGAGGAAGAAAAGGGAGACTGGGATAAGGCTAGTAAAGAAATTTTTGAAGAAACCCCAGAAACATAAAATCAACAAGGACTGCTTTCCTAGCAAGGTTTTCTGAGACCTATTTGTAACTTATAACACGCCAATACCATCCAGTGCTGCTGTGGAACGTCTGTTTTCATGGGGGAAGGACGTGGTCAAACCAAAAAGGGCGGGACTCAGTGACTATCATTTTGAAGTGCTCATTTTCCTCAAGGGCAACACATGAAAAGAAAAGTGAAGTGCACTGTGTAATTATTAATCAGATCATTGTGCATGGAATGACACGATGTAGTCATAAAATTGTGTTTATTTTGATAAACACTAAACTAGGTGTATAAGAATGTGAATTACAGTGGCCGGTTAAAGTTTAGCGATCTATGTATTGAAAGTAAAGGACTGAACGGTCGCAAAACCTTATGCTATAGTCACGCCATAGTTAATGTAACTGTGAATATTGTCTGACAACATCTTTCATCTCTCATCAGGTCCGGCTCTGCTGACAAGACTGGTCTCTCCTCAGGGTGGTAACAAAACGAAAAAAAAATCAATACTGAGCAAGTTTATTCATATTCATGTACCGAGTACCGAGTACCGAGTAGGTACTTGGTACCTCTTTTTTTTTTTTTTCCGGTACCGGTATTGACATTACAATTTTGGGCAAGTACCGGTACCGGTAACGACGATACCTTTTGTGTACCGGGTGTCCACCTCTGGAGATGAGGGAAAGAGGCAATCATTAACTGAAATAGAAAGAGAGGTTTAGATGAGAAGAAGACTTTACGAAGAGACAGAGAAAGGGGAAGAGAAAGACCGAGAGAGCAAGGAGAAAAGGAAAGAAGGATGGAAATGTTAGTGACAGATGGAAGGAATGAGAGTGAGAACAAGAAATTTGTAAAAATGGGATGGAGGCAATAGAAGAGAGAGAGAGAGAGAGAGAGAGAGAGAGAGAGAGAGAGAGAGAGAGAGAGAGACTGCACAACGAAGGAAGAAAAGATGAAAGCTGGAAAGGGAGTAAGTAAGGAAGATGTGGAAAAAAAAAAAAAAAAAAAAAAACGGAAGGAAGGAGGGGAAAAACGGAACATGGTACAGGCATGTAGGTGAAGGAATGGAGAGGTAGGGAGAAGTCTATATACCGTATGGAAGGAAGAAAGAGGAGGAAAATGTTGAGAAAGAGGAAAAATATAACAAAATAACACATTTAAGAAGGATTACAAAGACTAAAGGAAGACTAGGGAGAGAAGGTAACGAGGGAAAAATAAAGGAAACTAAGGAGACAAAAAGTAAGGAAAGGAAAAAAAATAAGTGAGAAGAAAAATAAGGATAAATGATGAAAGACA